>NC_057430.1:7494713-7799426 GCF_019457755.1 Venturia canescens
TTGACTTTAAATTTAAAAAACTCTACTGGTTAATTGGACACAACTCCCGATTATCGTTGGAAAACAAAACATTCATATACAAAATAATACTAAGACCAGTCTGAGCCTAGGGCATTCAACTTTGAGGAACGGTTCGTATATCAAGCATAAATAAAATACAGAGATATCAATCTAAAGTTCTAAGGACGATTGCCAACGCACCATGGTACGTGAGCAATAAAACAATCCACAATGACCTACAAGTGACGTACATAAAAGAAAACCTCCAACGACTCACCAAAAGATACATGGAAAGGCTCCAGAACCATCCCAACACACTAGCGCAAGAACAATTGGATCGCCGTAGAGAAAAAAAAAACTTAAACGCATAAAGCCCCTCGATCTCGTGAACCGCGAAGGAACATCTAACAAAATTAGATGGAATGTGATTGGACATTCAATTTATAACGGGTGTAGTGATGAAAAGTGACACCAGAACTAATAAATGTCTTCTACCAAGACAGATTGTAGTTTTCTACCAAGTGAAAAAAAAAATGCTAAACCATGTTAAAAACACTAAAAATTTCAAAACGATACGAATTTAATAAAATTTGGTAAATGTATTCTTTAAAAATATGAACGACGATATAAGTTTTTTTAGATTTTTCTACTACATAGCTCTCGAGCAATTGAACACTAAAGTTCACGTGTATAAGCATAGAGTTTACATATATACAGTTATACAACTCGTGCATAAGAACTTCGATTTAACACTCAATTATTCGATAACCATGCGGTAAAAAATGTTGGAAAAAATTGTAATTGTATACTTGATGCCAAAGAATGTTATCACCAAATTTTGTCACATTCTGATTATTTTGACTTCGTGATCTAACCTCTTTAATAGGTTTCAACGTGCTTAGAAGTTTAGTAAAAATGTGATTTTAATGTGATTACAATGTAATTCGACTTCCAATGCGTTTGAAAATCTCGTTTATTCAATAACTCGTTGAGAAGATATGATGTTTTATAATTAAGAATTACTGTTTGAAAGGAACTTCTCTCGACTTTTTTACCAGTAATTATGCTGTTATGATATTCTTCTGTATAATTGTTAAAAATATTTATGTTTCAATATTTATTTTTCTTTTTTTTCATTTCTTTTTTCTAAGGGTGAATAAATAACAATTGCATTGATCATTTCGAAGAAACAAACACTTTCCAGAATTTCAATCACAGCGACGGTATTGTTTTTACGTTTCTATGTATATCGAGTTAACCAATTCAATGTGTGCCGATCTAAAAATCTGTTATCAACAAATATTTAAAGTACACATGAAGCGTGACCGGTGCCGGGTTCAGTGGCATATAAAAATTCATTAAAAAAAAAAAATTAATCGCATATTTCAACATTTGGGCTCATAAAATAACAATTTTTCTGTTTTTTTCATGTCAATAATTAGATCGTTCGATATTGCGCCGTTTTAATAGAACCTCTGTTAGAACCCAAAAAATGATATGCAACATCCGTTATTAATATCTCTTTACGTTATCAATATCTATAACTTTGAACTTAACGATACTAATATTTCTCCTCCAGCTAACTGCATATCTCTCCGCACTGCTTGTATTGTCATGGCTAGTCCTATGGTTCTGCATGGACCCACACCAAGAGGAAATTACTGTGAAATCGTAGTGTTAAAATTCATTTCGTCACATTGGTAAATAACAAATTGTGAATTATTGCATTGTATAAAAATTTTAAAAAATACTGAAAAATTCGTTTAAATTACACAATTCTGGTTGTAGTCCTTTTTTAATTTCGAGTTATTTCCCATTTCGATGGAAAATAATGAAAAATATTATGAGATCGTTAGTTCGCATGCGTTGATAATTTTAATGTCACTGATGATTATTTTGATTAAATATTCACACACATTTCGCACGACTGTACGTATCAGATCCGTATTTTTGGCATTTGACTGCACTTATCGAAAGTACTTTGTGTGATTCGAATCAAAACCGTCCGATAAATCCGAAATACTAGACACTCGATTTTAACTCGATCACGTGAGCTCAATGACTCTAAATAAAGTCAATATTTAACATGTGAAAGACTGTATTGTGAAATATCAGAATGCTACTTAACTTCATTATGCCTAACAGTCGGAATATTACGAAGTGCTTTTGCAGAATTGTACAATCGTGTTCGGAGAGAACTCGGAATTTTATATGACAAAAAATATTTACGTACTGGCGCTCTGGACTATATACCATAATGATTTCTCAAACTGTATCGTGGCTTTATTGATATTGACGGTCGGACTTTTAGATCATTACTATGAGATAGTAATTTCGCGCCACGGACCTTGCACCACATGCAACAACTTCGATATCCACTTTGAACTAATTTGGCAAATTAGTTTGTAAGCAAAAAAAATTTCATCTAGTTAAAATATGAATTTTAACCCATTGCTGTATAAACTTTTTTACTGAACTACTTTTTACTCGAAAGAGTGCTGGTGAATTTTCAGATTGTTTTTTTACGGAGTTTAAATCGGTATTTAATGTACCAATCAAACGCAGTAGATGTAGATTTTATAGGTTAAAATGACTTCTTGACTTAGTTAGAAAAATATTTATATCGTTAAATTTGTGCAACCGCCAACTGATCAACTCATCCATTACATAGATTTTCTTTAAATTAATTTGTTCAAAAATTATTATAGTTTGCCTATCGATGAGTTTCTTTGCAAAATAAACACCTGGTACAACAAATTGGTAAACAATATTTCTATAGGAACAATATGAGACTATAGGAACAATATGAATATGAAAATTATGATCGTTTAAAAGTTATGGTATATTCTATGAAAAATCCCAATTAAATTGTGCTATTAGTGACATAGAAAAAGTTGAAAAGCAATAATTTAGGTAAATACGCACGATTTCCATCGAAATCTTTATTCATAATTTGATCGTTTTGCAGAAGTATTTTTCCCGTTTTTACATTTTTTCCATCGATAAGACATGCTGAGATACAAAAATCTACTAAAGCTGTTTTCTAATGGTGCATTAAACTCGGTCGAATGACCAAGGTCATTCCTTAAGGTCGTTCCCACCCTTGGTTAAACGAAATGAAATTCGTTTTGATAAGGCAACAAAAAAAGTTCGTCATACTTTTTTGTTATCACATAGTCACCCATGTATAAAGAAAGGGAAATTTGTATACCAGGGCCAAAGAGCAGGAGTCCACAGTTGAACTGGTTTCTATTCAACTTTTTTGCTCAAGTGGCACGATTACAAAATCTTCGACATCTCGCGGTAATTTAGTAACGTGGCGTGCACTTATCGAAAATTGAAAGTGGGGATATGAGGATGTTAAGAAAATATACAGCTGCTTCTTTACTAGTGATAGAGTGGCACGAGGACTAACAGTTGCGGGAGTGTTGAAATGTTGAGCAAAGGCAAGTTGAACGATTAAGCGGGTAACTGGGAATCCCGCCGTTAAATCGCGTGTTCATTAGTCGAGTTTCTGTTGCCGATAACGGATAGATATCACGAATTTCATTTCCACACGAAACATATTTGTTTCATTAAAAATATTTTTCTGGGGGATCGTCATTGACGTATGCAGGTTCCGATATCAGTTGTGGGTTTATCTCGAGGAAGATAAAACATAAGGTCGTGTATCCGATCATCCACTTCGCTTTGCTATGTGACACTTATCATTTCGGAAGTGCGCTTGTAAAAACGAGAAGCAAAAAAGTGAAGAGATCCCCTAATTAACGGTAGAGATTACGTAGACCCATTTGGTTCAACACTGTATAAATACATTGGATAGTCAAATCTAAGTTCATTTTTCACAATGTACAACATGGGAAGCATAAGTCTTATGTTTATCGCGACTTTTTTCGTTCATGCTGCTCGGCAAGTACATTGGTTATAGTTTTAAGTGTAATATACGTTTAGAGAGGATCGGACGGAATGAAAAACCCGAGCAAAGCTGAAAACACCCTCGGAAAAAAACGATTTTTTTTTGTTGCAAAAGTGAAAGATTTGATGATTTGGTTCAGTAAGTCATGCAATGAAAAAAGTAATAGTTAAAAGTAATAGTAAAAGTGGGACTTATTTTCAACACGAAAGGTCATCTCTTGCCAGAAACAATAAATCTCTCAGTGGATATCTGGTTGGTTGATGAGCAGATGAAAATAAATTTGAAAAAATAAAAATCGAACTCAAATGGGACGACTCCAAAAAAACCTATAGAACTTGAATTTTAATATAATTTTTTTTTGTTAATACGAAAAAAAAATCATGCCCGTGAAGAAGATATTAAATTATAAGTGACGAGAGAAAAAAAAATTCAAAAAGTATAAATTATCATTGAAACTCGAAAGTGCGTCGCCTTCACATATCTAGTAATGTTGTTATTGCTTTTTTGACGATTCTTTTTTATTTATATTCACAAAAATCCTGGATAAAGGGGCGTGAAAACTGAAAAAAAAACTTCTTTGAGTGACTGTTCATAACTTTCAAACATGGTCGCGGTACTGTTGGCCGTGTTGTAATATTCATCAGATACTGGCATTTACATTTTCCTGAAGAAGACATTTTAATCATACATATTTTTGTTGAATGCTGATTTTTCTCAAAACATATATTCTGATTTTCGAGTTATGAAAATATCGGGTATTTCGATAAATATTACATTTGCACCTCATGCTCTGAATTATATATTTGAATTTTTCACTTTTCCAACGAAAAAAAAATTTTCATTTTTGTGGGTGAGTGTCTGGTGTTGTCTGGAACTTCCATTAGGCTCGACTCTCTTTTATTATCTTACGTTTTTGTAATTTATGCCTTAATTATAGTTTAATCAAATTTTTACAGATGTACATTTATTTTGGATTTATGTAACCTTTAAAATGTATACGCAGGTTTGAAAAGTATATGCAGACTCGATCGATAGGGCTAGTAAAATCCACACAATCTGACTTTTGAACAGTATTATATATTCACTAAGAGCCACCACAAACTCAATTAGAATTTGCGAGGAACAGTTTACCTGTCCAGGATACTTAAAGATTTTTGTTTTTTCAATTTTTGAATTATTTTTCTAAGCCCAATACTCTAATTTAAAAACCTCGAGATTTTTCAACTTTTTCTCCCATTTTAAGGGGACCTCGATTCCATAGGGAATTTTATGTTTGTTAATCTGTTTGCTTAGAAATATTTTTCTATTTTCCTTCGAATGGACCGATTACGATATATCTTCCATGATATTAAAGGTCCTTACTCAATATATGTTTGTGGTTTTACGAAATTTCAATATTATGATATTTAGCGAAGTGCGAAAACAAAGTTGAACGATTTCGATCGATCCCCATATTTACAAACTCATGAATAAATAAACACTGTCTATAAATGAAAGAATCTTATTCCCAATTTATGGAAAATTGGAAAACGACCAAAATAAATGACAGCTAAGCACTGAATTTAGTATAAAAAAAAAAAATTACAGTATTTTTAACGGTCAAAATAATGTAAAATTACAGAAGTAATAGTATATTACACTACAAGCCGAGGGCATTTTAGTCCAGTCACCTTAGGCCATATTTTACGAAGTTCTATTCAAGAGACCTAGAGGTTAGCCAATTTTTTTTATAGATTGTTTGGACCTACAGGAATATAGCCCTGAGTTTTCGAACAAATCCGTTTTGCACTTTTGCAATAAAAAATTATTGAAAAAAAAAATCGATTTTTTTGAGTTGGTGCTCAGGGAACGCATCTGATCGAAAAACTTAACACATGAAAGTTGTTTGGCATAACGTCCTCTATAAAAAAGGTCTTATACAAAAATGCGCTATCATTGTTAATTAAGCAGTTAATTGCAAATAAAACGAATTGTAATGAATGAAACAATGTTGAAGAAAATATTTATTCATGATACCCTATCCCATTAACGGTAAATTGAATTTAAAGCATGGTTATATGTGGAATTTTTAAAATCGATCGTGGCGGCTCTCCTATGGGACGGACATGATTTTTAATGGTACCATCGTGTTCGCGAGAAAAAATCACGCAAAATGAAAAAAAAATACATCGTTCTACAACCATTCTAAGGGGAATTATCAAATTTGTTAACTAAGTCGCTCGAGCGGGGCTGCGGAGCGCGAGGGGGTACCCCCACCCCCGCGCCCGGGCGAGCGGCCATCGCCGCGCTCTCGGCCGCGCGCCGTCGAGTAGATTACACAAATAACCGTGATGACAAAATCCCAGTTGGAGGTCAGTATTTTATCGAATCTCATAGCCGGAACCCTACGGAAGGCTATCGAATTTGATTTTTGCAAAAATCTCAACATCAACAACAGATATTTGCAAAAATATTCATATCTCGGTCTGTAATAGAGATATTGCGACTTTTTTTTTTTAAATTGTTCGTTTTCCAAAAACGCATCGAATGGTCTAAGATTTTTCCGAATATCTTTGTAACTTTGTCCAGAATTGCTATTTGTTTATAAGCAAAATTTTTAAAACGTCAAAAAACACTATTTATTATCAACAAAAACGATTTATTTTTTCCAAAAAGTTTGTGCACGATGACACGAAGCTCCTCGATTTTTTTCTACACTGTAGGCCTTCATCGCCAAATTCTATGGGATGTCAAAGTTTTTTCGAAGATCGCAAATTGTTGCTAAACTATATCTCACAGGTTAATAAATCTGGCACCATTCTCTTGGGCATTGATTCCCTACATCTTATATGAATTTCAAACCGATTACTCTACTAACAAACGATTGTAGCAGCAAAAACAAAGTTGTGATTTTTTGTCTTTATTTGCAATTAACTGCTTAATTAACAATGATAGCGCATTTTTGTATAAGACCTTTTTTATAGAGGACGTTATGTCAAACAACTTTCATGTGTTAAGTTTTTCGATCAGATGCGTTCCCTGAGCACCAACTCAAAAAAATCGATTTTTTTTTTTTCAATAACTTTTTATTGCAAAAGTGCAAGTCGGATTTGTTCGAAAACTCAGGGCTGTATTCCTGTAGTTCTAAGGTGACTGGACTATTTGAGGCGCAGTTCAGGGCTTTCAAACGTCTGCCCGTGTGGTGTATACTATTTTTCTTTACAGCCGGTCGAAAGTACGTTTCTTCCTAAATGTGCATCTATCGATAGAAGATGTTTTGATGCCTGTCCCGACATTTGCGACACGAGCGAAGCGAGTGGCGGCTGGTCCGGGGGGGGGGGGGGGGGGGGGGGCAGGCATCAATACAAAAAACAGCAAATATAATTACAGTGAAAAAACAACAATAATGAGTTCAAACTTGTGCCATTTTTCAATTTTAGGTTATAAATAACGGTACAAGTATAAATAATCGAACGATACAATTATTATAGTTAAAGAAGGCTATGTATATAGTCGTCTGGATATCGTATGAATATGGTTTTTTCACTCTCAGAAAAAATTTCAAGACTACCTCGCATAATTTATTTCTTCTTTTCTGTATGTTTACCTATAAATTATGAGATTAAAAAACGTGTAGCTACAAATAACTATTCTTGTCGTCCTTCCAAAAGAAGGGGTGAAAGTATTTGGCAAAAACAGTTTTTCAAAATTTTGTTGAATTAAAATTCTCTACTTCAAAATCTGGTATTTCACCACACAAGACGTTATAATTTGTGAATTTTTTAGTTTGCCCATTTATTATAAAAATTAATAAAATATTTTGACTGAATTTTAACGAAAAAGAAATGTGGGTTATGAATGCAAAATCGCAAAAAATTTTAGTTCTCAACTGTTTGTTCACAATCAAAAACTATTTGAGTTTATACAGGAAGGCAACTTTGTACAATAGACCTATTGCGATCTTGTTGATTCAATTTTCTTTTTAAATCTACAAAAATTATAAGACCAATTTTGAAAGTTTGATGAAAAATATTTCTAGGTTTGCATCCGTCGGTCTCCATTTTTTCCTAACAGAATTCGGTCCTATTTTAATAATTAATCAATTTAATTAATGACTAAATTACTAAATAATTTTACTAATTTCTATAACAATTCATTTGTTGTAAATCTACCATAGAATATACGTGTATTCTCAATATAATACACAGATTTATCAAGAATCCATTAAAACGACGATTAAATGATGGTTACATAATTTGTTAAAATTGTTTTTCGATTTAATTTATTTTATGTTCTACAGTTATATGAGATCTAAAAATCCTAGTAGATTTACATCACTGTACAATTGACCAGCTAAGTGACAATTATATACAATAAAACGATCTACTGTCTGGTTTATGCTCGGATCACATATACTGTAACGGGACAGCCTTACCCCCGGCACGATTTCTAGAGCAGCGGAGTACCGCCCGTACGACAATAAGCCTCCCAACCTTTCCTTCATCCTCCTCCTTATTCCTACCAAAATTCTATGTAAACAAAGTAATAATGGAGCATTACCCCTCGTTATACGAGATATAAGCACGTCAATCATCAAGGCATTGCACTCTGCCTGGTCAGATGTTGACAAAACGTCTATACGTACAATACAAGTACGATGACGAACTACCAAGGCATTGTACTTAGCCTGGCGTCGTCACGATAGTACGTTTTCGAGCATTCGATGCTCTTTACCCGCTCCTGACAAAACTCGCTGGTCAGTGCATGGATCTTGCGCAGACACCTCTCCTACGTGAGAGGAGAATCCTAAGTTCCGATATGGGGGAAATTCACCATTTCCCGAATGTCGAAACGTTTCAATACCTTTATAAACATCGTCCATCATCCATGTAACAAATGTACGGGCAGAATAACAAGGGTCCTCTTTATGGCTCTATTCAAAAAGAACTCTGCTCTTAAAATCTTTACTCCGAAATTCATAACATCTCTATGTCTACTACTCATGATCTTCAATATCTCTACTCATGATGGGATATGTTCTGAAATCATCATGAGTAGAGATATTGGGGATTAAATATCATACCGGAGTAGATATGTTGAAGAGGGTGGACGTTCTCTACGTAGATCCGCAGTTGTGTTAAGGAGCGGAGTTGTTATCAAGAATGACTATCGATAGAGTTGTTAACTCGGAGCTATATCATTACAGTTTTACACTATAAAAACTTCTCTCTTTAAGCATGTATTTAGAGGAGAACTGATGTTGAGTACATTACTGAGAGTAGAATTATTGACGTGTTGCAACACAACTCGACTCTTACAAATCTCGCGATAACATTTCCACTCTAAAGATTTTTACTTTATGCATGAATAACTATCTGAAGTCACTACTATAATGAAGTAACTATACACAACTATAAATGAAGTCATTACTCTGTTACACGTCTAGGCGGATAATACAAATTATTAATGACAAAAGAGGAGATATATTGCATTGTATTGATTTTCAAATTTGAGAGTAGAGCTCCCAGGAGCAACCTTGTGTTTGAGTAGAGCCGTAAGGTGGACGGTTGCCAATGTACGTATTCACGAACGTGAAGAAATTTTCATGATACCATATCGATATCACGATATTCTGAAATTGTTATCGTGTTGATTCGTAACATGCCTTAATAAATCTTAATATTTTGTAATGAGATTTTTACGAATCAATCATCAATCTACGGATAACATATCAATGAGAAGACGTATGAACTCCATCTTAGTTTTACGATTATTAGGGAAAAGTTAAGGTCTTAAAGATTAATCTCAAGTGTGTTTCTTCGCTTGGTATCTTTTGTTGCATGCCACCGAATTGTCGCCAACAATAATTCTAGCGTGGTTGAATTGTTTTTTACAACATTAAATGAACAAGAAGTTATTTACAATTTTTCAGATCGGACAAGGATGTTGATCGGTACATGAAATTCCCAGCAGATTTTAAACTCGGAATATCAACAGCTTCGTATCAGATCGAGGGAGCTTGGAATGTGAGCGATAAGGGTGAGAGCGTGTGGGACCGATTCACACACCAAAGACCATCGCCCATTCGAGATGCCAGTGATGGAGATGTGGCTTGCGACTCTTACAACAAATACAAAGAGGACATTGAAATTTTAAAGGATCTAGGCGTTGACGGTTACCGCATTTCACTCAGTTGGACTCGAATCCTGCCCGGAGGCTTTCCCAACAAAGTTAGTGAAGATGGAATTCGGTATTACAAGAATTTGCTCGAAAACCTCAAGGCTCAAGGCATCGAGCCTGTGGTCTGTATCTACCACTGGGATCATCCAGTGGTCCTCGAGGAGATGGGCGGTTGGACGAACGAGCTGATGGTCACGTGGTTCGCCGACTATGCTCGAGTGGTTTTCAATCATCTCGGTGATCATATCAAGACATATGTGACGCTCAATGAGGTTGCTGATAATTGCAAGCAGGCTTATGGTTCCGGGGACAAGGCTCCAGGTACGTACAGTACATTTTTCAATTGATTCGAACAATTCTTCCTCTTGCTTTTCGATTCGCATGATCAAGTGATTCTCTCATTTACATTTGTCTCCATGATAAATACGATTATTTATTTATTTTGGTCGGTTATTGTTTCTCGCAACTTCAAATCTCTTACATTCCAATGAATATTCTGAAATGCATTTTCTATGGGCATTCTCATGGTAATATCGATACTCATAGAAAACAATTTTTTTTCTTATCTGCATTAAACAATGATATTTAATATTAATCGATAATTACAGGTAAGACCATGCCCGAAATCGCTCCATATTTATGTGTGCATAACATGCTGAAGGCGCACGCGAAGGTTTATCATATGTACGCTGACGAATATCGAAGCCAGCAAAACGGCATAATTGGTATCGTACTGCAGTGTATGTCGTATTATCCGAAATATCAGAACGATACGGAAACACCGGAAGTATTTTTCGACTTTAATTGCGGTTGGATGCTGGATCCGCTATTTTCGGAAAATGGCGGCTACCCGGCAGTGATGAAAGAACGAATAGGCGAGAACAGCAAACTGGAGGGCTATCCGAAATCGAGGCTTCCGGAATTCACTGAAGAAGAAATCGATTACATAAGAGGAAGCGCCGATTTTATCGGTCTTAATCATTATACCTCAGTCCTTACCGAACCAGCACTAAAGTCAAATGATGAGACCCTTTGGTACCAGGACCATGGAGTGATCCGAAGTTACAACGAAAGTTGGCCTCGAACCGCCTCATCCTGGCTCAGAGTTGTGCCTCAAGGATTTGGTGATTTGCTAAGAAAGTTGAAAAATCGTTACAACAATCCAGCGGTTTACGTGCTTGAGAATGGGATCGCCGATCTTGGCACGAGCCTACAAGATACCGAAAGAATCCAATATCTTCATGATTACATTCGTGAAATGCTTTTGGCCATTAATCGCGATAATTGCAATGTTAAAACATACTTCATATGGAGTCTCCTCGATAATTTTGAGTGGGAGAGCGGTTACTCCGAACGATTTGGACTAGTCAACATCGATTTTAATAATTTCAATAGGTCTAGAACTCCCAAACTCTCATACAATTGGTACAAACAATTGATTAGCACGCGACAACTCTCGCCTATCGAAAATCTCAAATCATCAAACACTACCTACTCCGTTCATGTACTTCACTGATAAAAATTTATCAATTCAAAATTAAGGAAGCAAGCCTGTGTTACACGCTGCTCTAAGTGGAATGAACTTTTACGAAACTGTATCAGATAAGTGTGTTGATCTGTGTCGCTCACTGGAAAACTCCTGAAGTGATTTTAACAATTAAACGAACAAACCAAAGTGGCAAAACGGAAAAAATAAAATTTCATCTCATCCGCAATAATATTTTATGGGATATTCATATTTCAGATTGCCATCTGCCAATGTGAAAACTGATGAGTTCACGATTATTTCGTATATGCTCGAAATTAAGTCTGGCTTTGTCTCGAAAAACTCTAGTTCAATAAAAAGTTGATACACGTTCAATAAAACGTGTATCAAGACTCTAATACAACACCAAGACGAAAACATTGATAAGATGTGAGAACTCTTTGAACGCTTTATCGAACTATCTATCGTTGTATTTTTAAACATGCACGCAAAGACATCCAACAAACCTTAAAAATTGCATAAAATAATTTCTATCCACCGAATGAGTAAAAGCGGAAACTGCAATCACATAATTCTTCAGTTTTCAAGAATACTTTGTCAAAAATTTCGATGAGATCTTCGTCATAATATATTGTACAAAAGAAATATTGTTTTTTTTTGTTTTCTTCACAATCGTCATATTTTGAAGTTGTTAATCAGGTCATTTAGATCATTAATACTGATTTTTATTTAAAAATGTACCCGTCTCAACTCACGATCGTCAATCTCAGTGAGATAAATAAAAATAAAAAATTGTGTATGTTATAAACAAAAAACGTATTATTGAGAGAACTGGCAGAAATTCTGCTTACCATATCTTTCAAATGTAAGGCATCTAGCGCCGTAGTGATTGAATCTTTACGCATGCAACAATTTATAAAAATGATCACTTTTATATGACTGTACAGATAAGAAATTGATTATTTTAGGATTTTTGTTTTTCATAAGGAAATCAATAATGATGTGTTTCCAACTTTGGCTATTCATAGGTTTGTAATTGATTTAAAAAAAGCGTATTTCATAAATCCCACATGACTGAGATGCCCCACTGGCTCAGAAGCAGGTCTAATCACGACTTTGGAAAGGAAGATCAGTCTGATCCTTCTCGTTGTCATCGGAACGGATATGGTTAACGATTTCCACAGAAAATATCAATTTTACCTAAAAAAAAAGCATATGTAGAAACTCGGATATTTTGGTATGGAAAAATACTCTGATATAACGCAACCACGTTTTAGGAGTTTTAAGAGTTAAAAGTTCTTTTTCGAGTAACCCCCCACCACTACTTCTTTCAACAGTTGTGAAAACACCTACTTTCGGTACCTTGGACACGATCGAAAAAGTGAGCAAACGTGGTTTCGTTATATCAAGTATCGTGTCAGTACTCGTCTTCGCCTTGGCTACAACGCATACTGACAACATCACGCTCAGAGTTAAGAAGTTCGACTTTAGGTCCTTGGTAAACAATATACTATTCTCGCCGATGTTTTAAAACAATTAACCCCTTCGGCGGTAAGACCAATTTCGTCCACAGTGCCTGAAACGCGGAAAAAAAGTATTTAGATTTCAATGAAATTTTGAACTCGAGGGTTTTTGAACTCGCTGATTACGATTCCGCCCTCACAATTTTAAAATAAAAAATGGCGGATCCAACATGGCGTCCAAAAAATGCAAAAATTTATTTGCATCGCCTGAATATCGGTACTCGAGAAGCTTCAATGTCGCTGATTACGATTCTGCGCTCGAAATTCCAAAATTCCAAATGGCGAATTCAATATGGCGGCTAAAAATGCAAAAATTCATTTGGATCCCATGAAACTTGGTATTCGGAGATCTTCGGCATCGCTGATTACGATTTTGCCTTGAAAATTTATTCAAAATTCAAAATAGCGATTCTAATACGACGGTTGAAAATGTCAAAATTCATATGAATTGGATGAAACTGCTCTGAAAATGCAGCAACTACCGATTTGCAGTTATTGCAGTTACTGATTATGAATCTGTACTTACGATTCATGAATTACCATTTCCCGACGAAAAATGGTGGACTTTGATGCTAAACTGATGACATTTGGTCGACTGGTGAGGATGATGAGTAACCATACAAAGCTTTCGATATTTTCATTGAAAACTTCCAAAGATACACCACATAGTCTTTTGAAAACATGATGTAATTTTTGTTGTTAGTTGTTTCAACTGATTCTTATCACTGTCGGTAGGATACATATAATTAACCTCAAACATTTATGTCGGTGGTCATAGAGGTATAATATTTCATAAGAAGATATGAACGTGGATTCAAATTCACCAACTAATTAATTAATTCCCCGTGCATTAATTTGTATAACATTTTCTTTTTTTTCTATGATTTTACATGATGGTGCCATAGAGGATTTATTATTATCAATTTGTATAAATTGAGGGTGAAATGGTAATCAGTCACTCCAAAAACAATCGAGTACCAAATTGTATGCGATTTTAATGAATTCTTGGCCACTGTATTGGATCCGCCATTGAACATTTTTTTTATTTTGGGGGCAGAATCGTAATCAGCAACTCCAAAAACCCCCCATACCAAATTTCAGGCGGTTCGAATAAATTTTTAACATTTTAACTCCCATATTGGATCGGGTATTTTGAATTTTGAAATTTTTAGTGCAAAATCACAATCAGTGACCCCAAAAACCCCTGGGTACTAAATTGATGAAAGATGATTGACTGGATTTTGAAATAATTGATGTGCGCCATATGGCATCGTTGCTGCCTAAGGGGTTAAGAGTATGCATCAGTCGACTAACCGCACTTGGAATTTTCGAAATCGAGATTCTTTGACACAGTTTAATCGATTAAAAGAAGGCTCTGTCAGCCTACGCAGAACGATGGTGAAAATCGACTGACAGAGCCTTTTTTTAATCGGTCAAACTGTGTCAAAGAATTTCGATTTTGAAATTTGCAGCTATCTTTTTCGCACACACGGTTGCAATATACCGACTGATCCATCCTCGGTGATGGATCAGTCGGTATTTGCAGATCGAAATTTCAAAAGTTGATTTTTGCCACACCGTTCAACCGATTATGTTGAAATTAGAACTGTGAATACAGTATTGTACCACAATTGGGATGACATGGGGGTTTTTTGAAATTTTTATTTTTTTTTTTACATTTCGTATTACCATCTGAGTAATTGTAGAATAACTCAGTAAATATCCATCGAATCGTAATTTGGCGATTGTCATCCCAACAGCAATAAAAAAACACACATTTTGAGCCTTGTTGCATCAAAATCGATGATGAAATGAAGGAGAAAGAAGCTTTTAAAAATTTATTGAAAAAAATGATCGACATTGGTTTATCGAAATGTGCGCGACCATCAGTTTCTGAAAAGACAAACGAAGAAGCATAAGAGAAAGTGTCGTTTAGTATATGTCATGGATTTGACAGAAAGTCTTCTTGTGCAGTGTAGTGCTATGGAAAAAGTGTAGTGCTGAAGAATAAAGGACAAAATATACAGAGGAATGTGCTCGATGTTGAAAGGTACATTGATGGACACGTCGAAGCCCTGGACTCGCTGCGAGCGTGCGGATATTGAAATTTTGGAGAAGATAGATCGAAAGGGAGCAAAAATAACTGGAGAAAAAAACAGCAACCAAAGATGGAAAATTTTCAATAATTCTGGTAAATTTTTTTTTTTTCAATTCGACTGTTTATCTATGTTTACCGTTTTTTCAAGCGAGAACCCAGCGGTCTTCACTGCTGGAGAGTTCAATTCTCATTGAACAACCCATCGATAAAAATCGTTGGAGATATTCGGAAAGAACTAACGTTCTCCCGGATAAACAATATAAATTGTTTATCGAATTCTACCGCTTTTTGGAGCGAGAACCCGGCAGTCTTTACTGCTGGAGAGTTTAGTACTCATTGAACACCCCATTGATGAAAATCGTTGGAGATATTCGGAAAGAACTAGCGTTCTCCCGGAAAACAATATAAATTGTTATAATAATATAAACAATATAAATTGTTTATCGAATTCTACCGCTTTTTCGAGCGAGAACCCGGCAGTCTTCACTGCAGGAGAGTTCAGTACTCATTGAACAACCCATCGATGGATATTTGGAGATATTCGGAAAGAACTAACGTTCTCCCGGATAAACAATATAAATTGTTTATTCTATTTTACCGCTTTTTGAAGCGAGCAGCAGTTCTTACTGCTCATCCATCGGGTTCTTCGTTGAAACCTGATGGAAGTATCACGCCGTGACACCTGTCGGTAGTTTGCGCAGTAGCTCGTTTCGAGTTCTGCAGTACCGACAGGGAGGAGAGGGTGCGGCAACGTATGTTATCGTGTGATCCATCACCTTAAGTGAAGGAACGGGCAGTAAAAAGCTGAACCTGTCCGATCCGGGTTAAATGTCTTTGAGCCGTCTGAGTAGACTCAAGTAGAATTAGGATATGCTGAGAAGAACTAGTTGTTGAAACAGCTCATTAGGGGGGATATCCGTTTTGAAATTGTTAAGAGGATTGTAAATGTTTAAAAGGTGGAATTTTTTTTCATTTATAAAGAAGCAAATGAAGATATATTCAAATTTATTATTACATTTTAGGTTATCTTTTTGATGGAACGGAATATTATTTCTTAATGACGTTAAAACTCCTCCTCCTCGGT
Source organism: Venturia canescens (assembly GCF_019457755.1). NCBI lineage: Eukaryota > Metazoa > Arthropoda > Insecta > Hymenoptera > Ichneumonidae > Venturia > Venturia canescens. The sequence goes on from NC_057430.1 coordinate 7,510,980, forward strand.
TGATAATTCTGTCCTTACGAACAGTATTACAATTAGGGATGGAACATTGATTATCTTGATAAGCCAAGTCTCTCGTAAAACAATATGTCTATTTTATTTGTGACAAGAAAATTTTTTATATTGTTAATTTTAGGAAGAATGCTTTTACAATTCCATTGAGCAAGCAGGGGAGATTTTAATCTCACAGCCATAATTACAAGGACTTGAGAAATTGCTCTCCCGTAGCAACAATACTTTCCATAATGCAATGAGATTCTGGAAATTTATGAAGAATGACATTATTCATAGTGTGATTAAACATGGCAATGAACCTCGAGATTTCGGTGCGAACAATATCTTGGACATTAATGATTTGAGGAATCGATCCGGTAGCGCTATGAGTCGAGGAAGCTTCCTCGAGTTCTTCTTGTTAACTATACTGGTTCTTCTTGTCCTTTTGATTGGCTATCTCCCCACAAGAGGGGCATGTGCCACTATATGTGATTCGTATCAACTGTTATAGTAGTATAATGAGTTTTTAGATTTGTTGTTGGTGCCACTACTGAATTGCATACGTTTTGTTGGCCGTCTTTAGTAGTCGAAAGGCGGGAAATTCGGATGGAGCAAGGACGTCTAAATCAATTAACTTTCTGCATACTTTAAACGAGAATTTACCTCACTTTGAAATAAATTTGTTGTTTAATTATCTATTAAGTTTATTTCATCTCTCTTTTTTTTCCTTTTTTTCCCCACAGTTATATTCTCTCTCATTGAATCTCGTAAATCTGACGGAAACTGATCGACTATGTTTACTCCATTCATCGTCTCCTCCTGCCTGCTCAATCCGTGCTTCAACTGGAATTAGACCAACTCAATTGTGGGTTACAGTAGAAATAGGAACCAGTCTGAGTTATCTCCCTCTGCCTCACCCTCAACCCTCCATGTTATAATCGAGTTACATTGTATGGCCGTCCTTTGAGGGAAACTTATCATACAAGTATATTATTATAGATAAAAAATCACGAATGGATTTGAAGCATTTATTGGTTTGAATAGTTTAAACCAATGGTTACTAGGTACAAATTATTTGGGGGATTATATATATTGAAGAAATGGAATTTTTTTTTTGGTCCAAATAAAAACTGTATAAAAATGAACTCAAATTTATCATTAGGAGATGGAATACTTATTTGCCGAAAAGGGATATTAATTTTTATTAAAATCATTACCCCTACTCCTGAATGGGTAATTCTATCTTTGCGTATAACGCTATAATTTGGTACTGAAAAGGAATTATTTCGATTACACCAAGTTTCTTGTAGAACAAGGATGTCTAGGTTGGCAATAAAATTTGTGAGTTCATTAGTTTTAGTTATTATGCTTCTACAATTCCACTGACCCAGTAAAAAGGGTTTCGTTGTAGCCATGATTTATAGTAAATTCAGAAATTGCTCCCCGTAGCAATTAAACTGTCAGAGATTTCTGAAGATTCAGGAAATTTTTGTAGAAGAACGTTATGTAGAGTTTGGTTATACATTTGCATAAATCTCGCAACTTCAGCTCGAACTATTTCTCTGATGTTGATAGAAGGGGTAATTGAATCAGTCGAACTTCTGTTCGAACAGACTTCATTCAGGTTGCTATCTTGGCGATTTAGCAGGTGATTGGAGGATTGTAATTCCTCAGATGGAGAGAGGGAGCTGAATCGAAGGATTAGATTGTTGAGAATGCCGAGAGGAGTATTTTGATGTTTCTAGAGGTGATTTAACGTTTTGAGAGGATATTTCCGCAGAAATTCCGCTTTTACGAATGAACATGTTGTCAGAAAGAGAGGATATTGGTCTAACAAATTTTTTATCCCGTAGGGGACGAGTAACACATATTCAAACATAATTTGTATCGATCCATTCGACGTCGAATTTTGTGAATAATACCAAAGGATCCTGAAAGTCTGAGAAGAATCGATTTTCTTATATGTCTCTGCCACTATAGAGTAACAAATGACTAGATTTCATGTGATTTTTTTGGATTTAAAAGCTTCTTAGAACAATTTAATAATGTCAAAATTTGTAGTTACTAATAAAATACTCGTCCACCGATTGATATCATAAATTTTAGTGCTGCACGTAATTCAAGTGGTAACTTTTTTCAATTCATTAGAAAATACTTGGCCTCGAATGGATATAATAAATTTTAATGCTGTACGTAAATTAGATGGAATTTTTTTCAATTGATTTAGCTGTTCGTATCAAATAAGAAGAATGAGGCATCGGTTTCCAAAATGATTTCAAGCGCGATTTTTCGGTTTTTTATTTTTTACTTGTTATTTGATTCTTTTGACACTTTAATAAATTTTTGACACATTAGTTTTTTTTAAATATAATGTTTTCTTAAGATTTGTGAATTTTTTTTCGAATTGTTCAGTACTTTTAACACATATTTAAATATAATTTGTATTGATCCAATCGACGTCGAATTTTGTAAATAATACCAGAAGATCCTGAAAGAATCGGTTTTCTTATAAGTCTCTGTCACCGTAGAGTAACAAATGACTTTAGCTTTCATGTGATTTTTTTGGATTTAAAATCTTCTCAGAACAATTTCATAATGTTGAAATTTGGAATTACTCATAAATTACTTATCCCCGAATGATATTATGAATTTTATTGCTGCACGTAACTCAAGTGGTAACTTTTTTCAATTTATTAGAAAATACTTGGCCTCGAATTGATATCATAAATTCTACTGCTGCAAGTAATTTAGATCTAATTTTGGATTCGATTGATTTCGTTGTTAGAATAAGATAAGAAGAATGGAGCATCGTTTTTCAAAATGTTTTCAAGCGCGATATTTCGGTTTTTTATTTCTCATGTTTTATTTGAATTTTTTTCACTTTGCAAACCAATTACAGATTCGTATTTTTTTTCAACGTGATGTTTTTTGAGGATTTGTGAAATTTTTTTCGAATTGTTCTGTTGAAATTATTTACAGTTGGTTTCATAATTTTTTTATGGATTTTTTTTACATTTTTCATGATATGGTAAGGAAACAAGGGACCATGAATGTACTTGTCTCAACTTTTTTTTTCCCCGGGGGAATTTTGGAGGTTTCTTTGTATACAAAAAAAAATGCTGCAAATTGAAATTTGCAAATTGCTTCCTCAAGATGGTCAAGATGCACGGTGTTCGAGATCCACGATGCTCCAAACTTACTCTATGAGGTGCTATATTTTTTATTTTTTCATCCTTTCACTACACAAGCACTCCAAACAAACTGAAACAATCATTTAAAAAAATGATTGATGACCTCTACACAGTAATATTTATCAAAAAAATGCTGAAAATTAAAATTTGCAAATTGCTTCCTCAAGATGGTCAAGATGCACGGTGCTCAAGATACACGATGCTCAAAGCTTACTCTATGAGGTGCTATATTTTTCATTTTGACCTCCTCATAGAGGAAGCACGGGATCAACATCAACGATTACAAGCAATTGAAAACATTCATAAAAAATAAGTGGAAACCATTCTTTTCAAAGAAGGCTCCACTTTTTTCATTTACCGACATTATGAAGTTTATCGATGAAGCTCCTAATAATTTCTACCTGGCAATGAAGGTAAATGTAAAATTGATATTCAATTTCGTATAGAATTTTGCGATGTATGAGGTACTCTGAGGTACAAGGAACTCAGAAAATTGAAATTGAAAAATGTATTTCGTCAAATCTTTTTTGTTCTCGACATTGTATTGTTATGGAAGAAAGAAAAGGGCATTCCAAAATATTTCACAAATTTCTTTTTTTTCCGCAGTAAAACTTCCATCTTTTTTTGAACTCCTTGTTCGTTAAAGTTAAATATCAAAAACAGTTCTTTGAATAACAAATAATTAAAAAAAAATAGTTAAAAATGAAAATATTTAGATGGGTATTCTGCGGTGCGAAAATCTCACCTAAACAAAATGATTAACTTTTTTTCATTGAGTTTTTTTTCTTAATAATGCAACGCGAATTTTTTTATTGCAGGTAATTCTTGTATTTAGTATTTGTGGAGCCCTGAGAAGCATAGATTTGCACCCTAAATGTCACCGATGTTTAGAATACGGGGACACAATTTGTTGTCTCGATTCGGGATACAAAAAATTACTATCCGCGATCATTTGTTATTGGATCAAACTTTTATGGATTAGTTAACAAATACATGGCGCAAAGACCGGACGACACAGACTCAAACCGACTCTTCATAAACTACCGAAAAAAAAATGCGCGCATCAGGTTATTGGGAAGATCAAAATAAGTGAAATCCCTAAGACTATCGCATTGTATTTGAATTTGGAAAATGCGACTAAGTACACCGGACACAGCTACCGTCGAACATCAGCTACTTTACTGGCAAATTCAGGTGTCAATTTGTTGACCGTCAAGCAGCATGGAGGATGGAAGTTAAGCGCAGTTGCCGAGGGCTATATTGAAAATTCTTTAGAAAATAAAAGAAAAATTTCGACAAAATCGTGAATCCAGAACCTACTACATCTACGGGAAGTCTACAACAACACCAAGCAGCTCCAATAAAAGAACTACACTCCGTAGAACAACATAGGTGATGGGGCAGGCAATCCAGTGCAGTTGCCGAAGGTTATGTTGAAAATTCTTCCGGAAATAAACGAATAATTTTCGACGAAATTACAGATTCACAACCAAGCACATCAACGGGAAGATACCATACAGCAATGCCGTCATCGTTGACCGAAAACCTTCGACAGCCAGCAGCTCCAGAGGAAGAATTACACTCCGCTATTCCTACTCCAAAAAAATAAAGAAAAAAACAAACAATAAGTTGCTAAGAAAGAGAATAAAATGCAAAAAATGCAAGGTTAGATACAAACTCACACACGTTTTTTAAACTTTCAAACTTCAAACACATTTCTTTAATTTTTACTCCAGAAAAAGGTTTTTTCACCACACATGCGCCGAAAGTTCAACTTTCCGAAATCGGAAGGTTGAATTTTCGGTGCACGTGTGGTGAAAAATAGTATACACTCCACGGGAGTGAAATTAGACCACCTCAAACCGCGTGCTTATCACCCTCGCCTTCGGCTCGGATGACAATTCTACTTTCCCTCGCTAGGTGTGTAATATACTATTACCCGAGCCGAAGGCGAGGGTGATAAGCACGCGGTTTGAGGTGATCTAATTTCACTCCCGTGGAGTGTATACTATTTTTCACCACACAAGCACCGAAAATTCAACCTTCCGATTTCGAAAAGTTGAACTTTCGGCGCATGTGGTGAAAAAATTGTATACGCAACTACTTCCCTCCCTAGTTGCGTAATATACTGTAGTTTTTGACGTGTCGAAAGCGGATGTCAGTCATTACGTTGGACTACTGGTAATAGTTGATTAAATTTCGGTAAAATTGGGGAATCGCGGGAATCCCATCAAATTTATTTTTGAGACTGACTCACGTGCTTTTATTCGTCTATTCCTTCTTCTCGGTGTCATTACACCGATATAAACTTTCTTTCACACAATAAAAATGTTCCCTAGGTTATGTGTATTTCAAGTGTCACCCGTGTCGACTCAATCATTAACTAGTCAAGTTGAATTAGTATACATTTGATCTTTTATGATATTTTTAAAACATTTTATTACATTCTTATGATTAAAATATTCTCAATGTAAGTATTTATTAATTTTATTAATAACAAAGACTTAATATTGATCACCGTAGAGTATGTAACAAAACTGTTTTGATTTTTCCTCCCTTTTTTTTACGAGATGATAGATTTTACAACAATATCCTCAACACAATCCTCAATACAAAGATGATTTTGCGAAATAATAGACATTACAACGATGGCTTTTACAAATCAATTTTCAAATTAATAGTTGCGCCGACAAAACATTTACAAATGCCAATACGTGTTTTTTTTTAATAACATTGATGGAGTTCTCCTGAATGCAGAACTATGCAGAATCTTTAGTTGTCAGGTTTTCCGAATGCAAGGTCTGCGACTTCATGATCAAGCATGATTTGCATTTTCGTTTTTGTTCTATAATTCATTCAACCATATCTCTTTTGCAAAATGATTCCATTCTAAGTTACAGATTTACACAAATGCCATTATAGTACATTGTTTCATTGATAACATAACATTTTTTTTGCTGTTGGATATTATTTTATTTTGTTGTGATTGTATTTGCGATTCCACGAAGAATACTGAATAAGTTGATCTACGAAAAGCATAAAGTCATAATCTGGAGTTGCGGTAGCGACTCGAAAACAAGTATGGTTATAGAAGTCATGGACACTTTACCAGAGCCATCACGTTTCCAACTATTTTTAAAATTTATTATTTTAATAAAAAAATAATTACTGTAATTTAAAGTGTAGAATAGGTGCGGTTCCTTATTTCCCGTTTCATCCTCCACACTGGCTGATCACCACACCAAGCTCTTTCGTCCTGCTTTCTTCTCCTCTTTCCTTTTCTCCCTCCCTCTTTTCTTATTTTTTTAAACATTCGTTGTCAAACATGTTACTATCTTGTGTGTGTGTGTGAAACAGAGTATGTATCTATTTCAATAGATACAACACTACAGAGAGGATATTTCAAGTTCATGTGTTTTTTTTAGATATTACAGGAAATGGAAGAAAATATTCTAGATGCGAAGTAAATGATCTATTTGAATATTCTTTCAGGTCAAATGCACCACAACCACACTGCATACAAAAAATCCGGTACACAATTATCTGACAATGAGTTGAATAAAGAAAGAACGAGAGAAAACGTGAAGTGGAATAGCACATTACTATGTAAAACTGAAACAATTGGTATTCAAAGGTAAGGATACTTTTATCATTTATTTAAAAAGTCAGTAAGCGATATAGGTCGCAATGTACATACAGTCCATATGATTATACATGACACAGAAAACAAAGTAAAAACGTTATTCATACAGTAGATTACTCCACTGCATATTCACATATAAAGGTAGTGGCAGGTAAGCGCACGAATTTTTTTCTCGTCAAACGGACAACAAAAGTTGATTATGCTCCAAACAGGAATACACAAAAAAATTGTCACTCAATACATTCTACGAATTTCGACCATAAAGCAAACAACTTGGGAGCCTTACATTGGACGTTTCAACAACGTTATTTAATATCGTGTTTGTTCGTATTGCATCATGAAGACAATTATTTTAACGTTTTTAACATATTTCTTTACTTCAAGTGTTCGGTAAGTTTCTAAAACTCTTCTTTTTTTTTCAAGCTTTCTTAGCTACGTTCACATCTTCGTTTACAGCCAGACATTTGTATTCTTTCAAGAGTCAGTGTGGCAGATAATGCAAAAAGTCACATTCTGAATAGATTGTAGTCCGATTTTGGGTGTCGATTTTGATCTATGCTGTCACGACCCGCTCTGAAATTTGGAATGGGTAAAATAAGGTTAATTAAATATAAAAACATCTTATTTTCGATCTTTGTTTGTCGACGACAGCGTTAATATATGAATATTTCCATAATTACTAGATAATGGAGTAACATTGAGAGATCATTCTATGAATTTTTCCTTAACTACATCATATTAGCTTCCTTTTGAAAGAAAATAACGTTTGGAGTTCGAAAAAAAAAATGTGTACTTACTTTTCCTTTGCGATAACTAAAGCACCTTTTCACACAACGCCAACTCAACATGAAATGCCGACTTCATATTGATATTTCGATGAGTTAAAGCAGTTTATCTCTTGGTTTAGGAGTATCTAAAGTGCAATCTAACCTTGCTTCATGGAAATAGGCAGTTAGAACCCCGACCTTACTGACCGATGCAGTTTTATTGGGCCTGGAAGCGCGTGTTGCGTAGAAGCAACATACGGTCCGAGAGGGTTAATGATGTTTACACAGACTATCCTTTTAATGTTACTTTATCATGTAACATTTATACAAATAAAAATATGAGGGATTCTCTGTTGAACCGGCCACTTTTTTTCGACCATCTCAGATCTACTTCATAACTGATTATATTATCAAAGTACTACTAAAAGGCACTCTATGTGAATTTTTTCAGATTTTTAAATTCATAATTTTAGAAAATACCGTTTTTTTTTCAAATGAATACATCTCGGAAACTTGAAGTAACTGAAAGAAAATGTATTTACATAAAAGTTATAGTTTCGTGTTAGCTTTCTAGCGGACGACTCAAAATAATTTTTACGTTCTGCTAACGATGATTTTTTACGAAAAAAGGGGAGAATTATATTTTTATTCAGAAACAGCCATTTTTTTGGCTGAAAAAATTACAGAGTTTTCCAATATGTCTAATGATATTGCAAAAAAATCGCCAGAGTGGCACGGATCGAGATTCTAGGGTAAAAAAAAAATGAAATCACAAAAATTAATATTTTTTTATTAAAAAATAGCCAGTCTTTTTTGAATGAAAAAATTACAGAGTCTTTCAGTATGTTTGATGATCTCGTAAAAAAATCGCCAGAGTGGTACGGATCGAGGTACCGAGTATGAAAAAATTAATTTGTGTAATTTCATTTTCTTTACCCTAGAACCTCGATCGGTGCCACTCTGGCGATTTTTTTGCGATATCATCAGACATATTAGAAAACTCTGTAATTTTTTCAGCCAAAAAAATGGCTGTTTCTGAATAAAAATATAATTCTCCCCTTTTTCGTAAAAAATCATCGTTAGCAGAACGTAAAAATTATTTCGAGTCGTCCGCTCGAAAGCTAACACGAAACTACAACTTTTATGTGAAAACATTTTTTCAGTTACTTCAAGTTTCCGAGATATATTCATTTAAAAAAAAACTGTATTTTCTAAAATTATGAATTTAAAAATCTGAAAAAATCCACATAGAGTGCTCTTTAGTAGTACTTTGATATAATCAGTTATGGGGTAGATATGAGATGGTCGAAAAAAAAGTGGCCGGTTCGACAGAGAATCCCTCATATATTCATTGTGTCGTTAAAAGAATGATCGAAAATATGCTTTTTTGTATTGAGTTCACCTTATCCCACCCTTCAGGAATCATCGAAATAATCAGATTATTTTCGTTCGAAATATAATAACATTTTTAAATTTCGTATATAGATAAAGGATATTTTGATCATAAGACAGATAATAGAATATTTCATACTCTATCTTATATTCTAATATTTTATTTTCTATTGCTCCTGGGGTTTCAATTTGTCCGAGAAAAATAATGTGTACATTGTTTTTATCTCCCGACTGCCCGCAGGGACAAAAAGACGGGAATTATGCGTTTCACTGCTATCAGTGGGTAGGGGGATATTCCTTTGTCGCCAGTTTTCTCGAAAACGGTGATAGTTGTCTTAACCAATTTTTGACATAATATTCTATATATGCCAGACAGTGTTCTTATTTGTAGTATGTCAAGATTCATCGCGAACTTTTTTTTTATTTAACTTTGAAAACTTTTCCAGAACTGATGAAGACGTAACTCGGTATATGAAATTCCCATCAGGATTTAAGCTAGGAGTAGCAACATCTTCATATCAAATCGAAGGTGGTTGGAATGCTAGTGACAAAGGTGTGAACGTATGGGACCGATATGTCCATGAAAAGCCACCGTATATACGAGATGGAAGTAACGCAGACGTAACTAGCGACTCTTATCACAAATATAAAGAAGATATTAGAATTTTGAACGATCTCGGAGTCGACTGTTACCGCATTTCTCTCAGTTGGTCCCGCATTCTACCAACCGGCTTTGCAAATAAAATCAGCCGGGACGGGATTCAATACTATAAAAATCTGTTGGACGACCTTCAGGTTGAAGGCATCGAACCTTTTGTGACGATCTATCACTGGGATCATCCAGCAATACTTGCCGACATGGGCGGATGGACGAATGAAATGATGATCACATGGTTTGCAGATTATGCACGAGTAGTTTTCAATGAACTGGGTGACCGCATAAAAATGTTTGTAACGATAAATGAGCCCATGAACAGCTGCGTTTTTTCTTACAACGAGCCCAAAATTGCTCCAGGTATTTTTTTCAATTATCCACCTGATTTACATTCAATTTGTCTGAGCATGAACATTAGGGTGTGTGGAAAAAAATGGATATTTTTTGCCATCTCCACGAGCATTTTTTTTATATTATAAGCTAGAAATGAAGCTAGCCAATAGGACTACTGGAGATAAAATTAATTGAGTCGGCCCACCGTATACTTCGGTTTTCCATAAGAATGTTACGCCCGAACGTGAGAACGCGCGGGCTGAGAGGAAAATAACGAATAACAAATATTAAAGTTACTAATCTCTCAGAGGAACAAATAAACAATTTAGTAAAAAGGAGAAGAGATAAAAATAGTAGATGTTCGGAATAGCTATTAAAGCGCTAGGTGCACCTATTACGGTTGCTAATATACAATATGGAATTTTAAGGAGATTGATGTAGGTCAAGACACAGAAATATCGGGTCAAAGTAACGAGTTAACTTGTTTATTAAGGAGTCGGCATTAGAGATTTAGATTACAGTTGAATAAGATCGCAGTCTACTTCCTCTTGTTTACAATCACATAACATAAATGAAATAAAAGGTGATACAGTTTTGGACTTACGGTCGATGTTCTACGCGTAATTTGAGACGTGCTGACGCTGAGCGTGGCGGGTCTCCTCGAAGACAGTGTAGTCGGCACACCCACGTACACAAATCGCGTAGTACACTCGATAATTTGAGAATATAATATATCGAAATAATGTTTGATTTCTGGATTTTTCTTATTAGTACTTTAAAGGTTTGGATATATGAATAATTGATTAATGAGTTCTTATTTGCCTCCAAGAAGTAAAGAAACGCTGCACCTCAGTGCCTCACTAGCCCTCGAGCAGTGATGCTTGATCGCAAAGATTCGATTTTTTTTCCAATTTGCATCGAAAGCATTTGCAAAATTCCTATGCAGTTCCATTAAAAAGCTGGATTGAAATTAAAGAAATAATATTGTGTCAGTATGAGTGTGAAGCTAAAATAGACTGCAGTATTTTTTTCGTTGAAAAAAAAGGTAATATTCAGCAAAAAGTAAGAAATAGAACTCCAAGTTTTTTCCATCATTTGTACCCATACTAATACATGCAACCTCATATAATATAGAAGATACAATTACCCTCACCTGGAATTTTCGAAATCAAAGTTCTTTGACACAGTTTGACCAATTAAGGTAGCCCAAGCACGAAACGATTTTCTTAATCCTCTCGGACCGTATGTTGCTTCTACGCAACACGCGCTTCCAGGCCCAATAAAACTGCATCGGTCAGTAAGATCGCGGGGTTCTAACCGCCTATTTCCATCAAGCAAAGTTAGATTGCACCATAGATACTCCTAAACCAAGAGATAAACTGCTCTAACCCATCAAAATATCAATATGAAGTCGGCGTTTCATGTTGAGTTGGCGTTGTGTGAAAAGGTGCTTTAGTTATCGCAAAAGAAAAGTGAGTACACATTTTTTTTCATACTCCAAAAGTTATTTCCTTTCAAAGGGAAGCTAATATGATGGAGTTAAGGTGCTCGGTGCTAGATTCATTCGTAAATTTTCCTGATTTTGCTCCCTAAGGACCTGGTGCTGCGCGCAGCGAACATTCAAAAATTTATATTTCCCAACAAAAAAACTGAAATGTCACAATGGATTCGGTAACTAGAAAGTATTTTGAGATAAAATTATGAAGGGGATCATTTTCCGTCATCGCGAAATAGGTGTCGGTCTGAGAGGGTTAAGAAAGTCTTGTAATTTACACAGAGTAATGGGTAGTCGACTGACACGCGTATCAAATTTTAAAGGGTTTCTCCTATTAATTATTGAGACAAACGTGTTTAAATATGCAGAAAAATACACAGGGTCATAGGGACTGAGCGTAAAAAATCGTTTATTTTCCATATAACGAATGAACGCTTCTTACGAAGTTTATAAAGACGTACACGAAAACAATGAAGTATGCAATAAAGGTTTGGAAAAAAATTCGAGACGATTGTCTTACTAGTAATAAATATAAATTACGTTAAAAATTGAATGAAATTGGTAACGAGCACTCGTATAACCCCTCACATTCGCTTATTTCGGCATTTTGTTTCTTCTTGACTTGGCCAATTCCTGTGTCTTTTTATTAACACTTTTTTCTTGATCCATTTCCCTTTGTGCTTTCCCTTTACGCTCTCTAATGTGATTTTTTAAATAAAAACTACAGTATTGTCGTTAGGGACGAATGAAATTTTGGGTTCTGTTAATGGCTTGTAACTTCATTCGCCAAAAGACAAGTTGAAAAAATGTATTTACAATTTTGAATTAATAACTCTGACATTAATTTAAAGTGATTACATCTTTCAATCAGAGAGTAAAAATCGATCCAATTTAAACACCCATGAAATACGATCCGTGAGGCATGATCTACCTTAAAAAAAAAGGCTCTGTCAGCCTACGCGGAACGATGGCAAAAATCGGCTGACAGAGCCTTTTTTTAATCGGTCAAACTGTGTCAAAGAATTTCGATTTCAAAATTTGCAACTATCTCTCTCGCACTTACGATTGCGATATACCGACTGATCTATCCTCTTAATATCTCTTTAAACACTCGATAACCCTTTATTTTTATCGTCGCTATGAATTCCTTACATTTCTTTCTATCTGTGAGACGGTTTATATCAGAAATTTAGAAATATTCAGTACGTACAGGAATTATTTAATAAAAATGTGATGATGATGGAATCTCCATAAGCTCCCGTATAAATTTTACGATTTTTGAAGTTTTAATTATTTATTAAAGCCTTAAGCCACTCTAGAGATCGAAAAAAATAGGTTTTTTAAGAATCGTTTTTCAGAGATACTACGAAGTGAACCGAAATTACAAAAACGGGATTTTATTGTCTGTCCAGTCTTGCCAGAGTAAGCTACCGTTCGGTACTAGATGGCAGCACCAAACCGTAACAGATGACATATTTTCGCACTAAATTAGCGGTCGTTTCAAATTAAATGGAAAAAACATACAAATCATTGAGAAACATTAGCACTTTTTTTTTATGTACATCACAGTTTGTATTCATCACTACAAAATACATATTGCATTTTTTATCCATTAACATGGATACATCAAAATTATCGTAGATCCCAGTCATCACAGTTTTTGCTTATAATGTACCGCGAACCGCGATATTAATAACATATAAAAATAATATCATGTTGATAATTTATAATCTTTTTTCGTATTCTATATTTAACCCTATACTTAATTTTTGGAGCAGTAAAGCTTAATTATAAAATTGAACAAAAATGCGCGTCCTCATTACTGAGTGCTGAAGCACAACGAAATCTTTTGAAAGATCTTTCGATAATTTTTCAGTGAAAAATTCATATGCTAAAAGCAATATTTTGTTTCAAACTAAATCACTAATCATGAAAGTATCATGAAATTTCTTGAAAAAAATTAAAAGGTTTTACTAAATTAGAAACATGTATCGTTCGAGTTTTTTTTTTTAATCAACCTTACCTGCAACTGTTTTTTTTAATTTTTTTTATTTTGTTTTTATATAGTTTTTTTTTTATTTCTAGATTGATCTGTATTAGAACCACGATTTTTTGACGTCAATGGTATTCACTTTTGATCGTCAACACGGGTATTATCGTCCTTCATGGTGCTGGAACCGAAGCCAGAGTTGGTTGCTCGCGGTTTGGGAATCAAAAACCTAAAATGTTAATGGCAGTAATTTTTGCATGTTTTAAGTTCGGAATACACGCTGTAAACTCAAAACACAGAACTTGGATACAGTTTCACGACCACATGCCACATTTGACCTTGAAAGTCGCAAAGTATTGTTTCTTTGCCTCTACTTCGAAAAAGTATTCTAACCGTGTTTGTATCGAAAAAAAAATACTAAAAGTCGCAAAGTATTGTTTCTTTGCCTCTACTTCGAAAAAGTATTCTAACCGTGTTTGTATCGGAAAAAAAATACTAAAAGATTTTGCACGTACCTTTTCATGATAGTTCGGAATTATTTCTACTTGTAAATATCACTCTCACTAGATTTTTCCGAATAATTTCTGAAAATGAAGAAACTGAAAGTTTCGGGAATCGCAAAACAGAATTACGACACTGCCATTGCTGGTCTAACTGTCAAACGGCCAACGTAACGTCCAACGTCCGACCAACTTTTTGTTCGGCGTTCGGCTAGACTTTTTCGGTTTTCTCTTTAGTCAGTTCAGTTTCGCTTATACTTGATGTTCGATGGCAGCACCGTTTTATTCTACTGTTCTACATTTATAATTTCTACATTCTAAGAAGGCGTATAGAATTTATTTTTGTTTAAATCACTAAATAGAATCAATTAATTGCTTTCGTATACCTATTACGTGTAATAAATAAATAAAAAAGCAAAACAAATGATTCGAGTGAACAGATAAGTACATATACAAGGGAAATTTGTAGTCGGATCAGGGTTTTCATGGGATTTTAAGCTTTATTCATATCCAGAGGTTAAAAATGAAAAACGTACTAGATTTTAGGAAGGCGTACTGACGTACTGAATACACCGGAAACGTACTAAATTTACAAGGAAACATAGGGAGGTCGACCCCTCCGATTTTGATCTAATTTATATATGTTGTAGAACATCGAAAACTAAGAGACACGTATTTTTTTTTATCGGCCCATAAACGGTTTAAAGGGGTGAAAACAACCCCCGAAGATAGGCACCTCACGGGGTGGTTTCTCAGTTTTGCATATAAGCGCTTTATGTATTCGAATGGAACCAACGCTAAAGTATTTATATTGATAAATCATCGAAAACGCACCCAAGGCTTTCTAGGGGAAAGGGTTTTTAAGGGGTGAACAACCCCTAATTCGAAAATTTTATTTTGTACCATAAAAACTATTCTTCTGATTCAAACGGTACCAACTGCATTTTGTAGAGGTCGAAAAATTAGTCGATACGTGTTTCGGTGTTTTTCGGAAAAATTCGCTTTTAAGGGGGTAAATCACTCCTTTCGTCGTAATACCTTATATCATTATATAAACATTTCTATTCTTAATTATATTGTTGTACGGTAGGACAACCACTTATATATATTATTGGAATGTGTTCAAACTCGAAAATACATATTCAACTACCACCATAATACATTAATATAGTTTTCAGATTATTATTAGTTTTTATAGTCCGTGCAGTATATTCATCAAAAAAGTGTTGCAAGCAAAGTGATATCTTACACCACGAACATCTTATTATTGCCACTTTCTCACACCTTGAACCTCACATTGAGGTCTCGATGATTGTCCGAAAGCAAATTTTTTACCTTTTGGTATGATCATTGTTTTGATGCTTTTTCCAATCGGTGTAACCTGCCTGACTACTTGTGTGCAATGTCCACTCCATGAATCTATTACAAGTACGCTTTTTGAACCGATGTTAAGGAAAAAGACCTTTTCCAGCCACATCTTAGAGTGGTCTGCAAAATTTAAGATAACGTTTGTTTTAATTTTTCTTTGCATATTGTGACGTAACATCTTCCTGAACGACCCAAATCGACTCGAACCCGAACATAACCTCGAAAAACATCGCGACGCGGCGCGATGTTTTGACCGAACACAAACAACGACCGGTGAGCCGCGTCACTGTTGGCCGGCGGTGGCCGTACTGGAGGGCAATACAAAGGCCCGATACAAGCGGCGGAGCGCGACACTAGCGGCGCCGCGTATTAAAAACTCGAACTATCATATTTTTTTCTTTTGTTAATTAAAATTCATCAAAACTGAGAAACCACCCCGTGAGGTGCTCATCTTCGGAGGTTGTTTTCACCCCTTTAAATCGTTTATGGGCCGGTAAAAAAAATATGTGTCTTTTAGTTTTCGATGTATTACAACATATATAAATTAGAAGGAAAATCGACCCCTCAAAACATAGGGTCGACCTCCCTATGTTTCCTTGTTAGTATAATTGTACTAAACTGGCAACACTTCGTAGCTGCTTGGGCCGGTTTCCCGATTTCCAATTGCATTGCTTTCATTATATGTAGTACTAAGGAAAATCTCTCATTAAACACACAAACCACAATATCTGTTGCTATATCCAAGATGGTTTTACCACTCGACCTGAATTTCGGGGCCAATGCGCACATAGTCGAGTTGAAGTTTCCGATGTTATTTTCGGTGTACCCGCCGATGCATTGACACACACACATACACACACGCGCGCGCGCACTATATAAAAATACTATATCTAAAACTCAATAAACGAGCGATTAAAGATTTCTCTCGGTCATAATCTTTTGGGACGTCATTTTTAAGGTCCTAAGGGATGATTTAAAGCAAAAATAAAAAAATCGATTTTTCAATATTTCTAGGGTGGCCTAAGGCCTTAAATGTTCGATAATCTGACCTGAAACTTCGCCAATCTATTCAGAGCTCTTCAGAGATACAACAAAATCACGAAAATTGCAAACAAAATGAGAGAGATATAAATCCAGGCTCAGGTCGGATCGTCGCATCCAAGGTTGAATGCTCATAATATAACGTATTATAATATGACCACATACTCTTAGATCTGTTAGCATGAGATTTTTCATACGTAAATACTAAGAAAATCCTTGAGTAAATACGGCTAAATCTCGAGCATAGTTATTATGTTATTTTGAAATGAAGTCAAATTTATATAAATATATTTACAGACATCTCAGTATCTTGACGCCAAGTACCAAAAAAAATTAGTTTCAACGATGCAGCCGAATTTTGTCAATTTCTATACTGGAGATTTGCCTGTTTCAGGTTCAGAATTAAACGTATATTATGAATAAAGATATGTTAGAATCACCATCAGCCGAATTAAAAATTGAGAAATAATGGATTAATGTATGTTCTGATTATAACGAGAAACCAGAGCATATGTCTATGAATACTGAATTGATATTCGCAGGTCCGATAATCCCAGGAATCGCGACGTATTTATGTTTACACAATATGCTGAAAGCACATGCGAAAGTTTATCACATGTACGATAAGGAATATCGAAGCCGACAAAAAGGAAAAATCGGTATCACCTTTGGTTGCATGAATTATTTCCCGAAACACGTTGAAGACACAGTGACACCAGAAGTCAGTTACTCATTTAACTGCGGTTGGGCAGTTGATCCGATATTCTCAAAAAATGGTGATTATCCGGAAGTGATGAAAGAACGGATCGGCGAGAACAGCAAATTGGAGGGGTATCCAAGATCGAGACTTCCGGTATTCACTCAGGACGAGATCGATTATATCCGAGGCAGTGCCGATTACATGGGTCTCAACCATTATACTTCTCGCCTTACTGAGCCAGCACCAAAGTCGAATACGTCTCTATGGTACAATGACCATGGAGTTATTGAAAGTTTTGACGCAAGTTGGCCTCGGTCCGTCTCCGCATGGCTCAGAGTCGTCCCTAAAGGATTCGGGTATTTGCTTAGAAAATTGAAAAACCGTTACAACAATCCACTGATTTACGTACTTGAAAATGGAATCTCTGATAAAGGAACCAGTCTCAATGATACCCATAGAATCCAATACCTTCACGATTATATTCAAGAAATGCTTCTGGCCATTAATCGAGATAACTGCACCGTCAAAGGCTACTTTGTTTGGAGCTTTCTCGATAGCTTCGAATGGGCCGCTGGATACAGCGAACGTTACGGCATTGTAAGCATCAACTTTCAACATGCCGCTAGACCTAGAACACCCAAAATGTCGTACGGTTGGTTCAAACGTTTGATTCAGAAGCGCGAACTGCCCGAAATTGAGCACACTGAAGATCGACAGAACCCGGACGATCGCAGGATAAGTTTCTTACATCATCTTTACGACTTTTTCATTTACCATTTTTCTATGCATTTTTAGCATTAATCAATATCCTCTATTTGCATTCTGAACTTGTAACGCGAATTTTAGTCTCGTGGGTAAACTAATTACGAAACAAAAATTAAATTATCAGCACCTCATAATGATTTATACAAAATATTCAGTACTTTGGTCTCTGTCATGAAATCTACACACATATAAGAAAAATCGGGGAAAAATGGCGTACTCAAAAAGTACAGTGCAGGAATATCAAACTTTGGGCCCTTGTAGTGTAATATACTATTCTTTCTGCTTCCAATTTTTCATATTTTCCGAAAAATAGAAAAAAAATTGAATTTCTCTAAAATTTTCCTTTTTTTCTTTTATTTATTTTCAATTTTCAATCCTTCCGAAATTTGTTTTTCTTCTTCTATATTTTCAATATAATGCACTTCGACTGCTTCATAAAAGAAGTAGTCAAGTAGCATTTACCTGAAATTGCAGTAAAGAAAATTTTCACAAAATTTTGAGGGGTTTCCCGTTGGATACCAAAAAAATCGTTTTTTTCTTCGAAATTTGCAAAAAATTACAGTAAAACTACGGTACTTCCTTAAGTATCCCGTTCAAAAGCTTCACTGGATTTTCTTTTATCTCAGACTAAAATTAACCAATTCAAAAATAACGGAGATGCCATTTACGCCGAATGTTATCGACTTTGGAATCGTTCCGATCATATTTCAATAAAATTGGCTGTACCTACTGAATTCAAAACCGGTTTTAATATCTTAAGAAATAATAAATCAGATTCAATTATAGCTTCATAGTTTATTGCATGTTGTGGTTGATAATCTCATCAAAGGAAAATAATTCTAATTTGTCCACCGATTCGGTGCTGTGAAACAGGCAAAGCGTTGAAGCGTTGGTTTTATTTGCGTTTTAATAGAACATTACCGTATATATTTTATTTCGATTCGGTCGAGTGGAAGCATATGAAGCGTATTTTTACTATACTAGCCTATGTTGAAGAAAAATTTTAATTAAAAGCCAACGAAAAGTCTGTTAAAAATTGTCATTAAAAACGGTACTGCTTATAGCAAAATGATTGAGTAGTTCAAAAAAAAGAAAATACGAAAACAAAGTTGCTCAAAGAAAAATCAATGGAAAATATGGAGTTGAAAACAATATGATAAGCAAGTAAAACTGTACAAGAAACAAGAATCCACTTGCCAAGAGTGATATTTTGACGAATCAGCGTAAAATCCGTGAAAAAAGTTCCAGACTAAATCTGAAATGAGACACAAGATTTGAAACTTGTGTGAACCTGTGGGACCGAAATTTAAGTCTTTAATGAGACTTTTTTCCTCTCACTCGGCCCAAGGGCCTTGAGATTTGAGATTTAGGACTTACGACGTCAGTGCCAATACCAATCGAGTGAATAGGAAAGTCTAGACTTGATTTCCATATAGCGGACTGTTCGGTCGAAACGACTACAAAAACGACCGAAATCCTGATCATACAATCCACTAGGGAATTGGGTCTCACGTGTTTACTTGAGTTCTGGAGTCCCAATTCAGGACTTTTTTCAGGACTCGTTGATCAGATTAACTTACGGAGATAATCGCATGATTATTGGTATTGAATAGAAAGGTTATTGGAGAACGTATCCAAAATCAATGAAGTCGATAAGTATTTTCACTATCGATAAGTAAAAATATTTTGTTGAAGTAATTATATACAGCATGAATGTTGTAAAAAACCTAGAGACAAGTACATTTATACCCCTTTGCGTAGTTACCTGTAAAATCGTGGAAATCAATGGTTTCAATTCAAGAAACAAAATGTTGTCAAATAAATGAAGAATTTGCCAAGCACATTGGGTGACGAATCTAACAAATCATAAAAAGAGAAAAATTGGATTAAAAAAATTATAATCACAAAAAATACAAAAACAAATTGCGAACAAAAAAATTGAGATCACAAAAATTCAAAAAAAATTACAAACGAAAAAATTGACATCATAAAAATTAAAAACAAATTACATACAAACAAATGTAAACCAAAAAAATTTGGTCGATGTACTTGGTGTTTTACTCGACTCTCGAATTCGTGAGTGTAAGATACGTCTAAATTAGATAAGATTAACTCGGAAAAAAACGCCAAGTACAACGACCAAATTTTTTTCGTTTAAATTTGTTTTTTTGTAATTTTTTCAAAATTTTTATGATGTCAATTTTTTCGTTTGTAATTTTTTTTGAATTTTTGTGATCTCAATTTTTTTGTTCACAATTTGTTTTTGTATTTTTTGTGATTATAATTTTTTTAATCCAATTTTTCTCTTTTCACGATTTGTTTTATTCGTCACCCAATGTGCTTGGCAAATTCTTCATTTATTTGACAACGTTTGTTGCTTAAATTGAAACCATTGATTTCCACGATTTTATAGGTAACTACGCAAAGGGGTATAAATGTATACTTGTCTCTAGGTTTTTTACAGCATTCATGCTGTGTTGCAGGTTTATTTAACAACTTTTCGTGTACTCGGGAACCGAAATTTTATAGAATATATTTGAAAAATATTGAATATTAAAGAACAACATCAATTCATTCATAACAATTCAATTCTTTATTGACAAATCTCATTACTTATGATCGACAGAACTCAAACATCGATTAATTAATAACAATTCAGTTTTTTGTTGATAAAACGACATCTTAGCTAATCATTTGTTTGAAATAAATATTTATTATATGTTGAGGTACGTTACTAGTGGAAATTGTTTTGTCTGCCGCGGCCGCGATATCTTCTACCCCGGTAGGGGTTAGAAAGATCGAAGAGTAGATCTACTATGCGCGCTTGGGCATTACGAATGAAGCCTCCCGCTGCCGCCATTGTTCCCTACGAACTCCTGTAAAAAACATTTCATTGTTTTTAGGGAACAGAATAAAAAAAGGGTTAAATTTCAAAGAATGATAATGATAGAAATAAAGGTAGAGGTAGAGAGAGAGAGAGAGAGAGCGAAATACCTTCGCGGTCCTGCTGTTCAACGCCGACATTTGAGCGTGTTTGCGGGTTCGCAATCTGACGATGAGGTGTATCCCTGTGTGCGCCGCTGATATTTCGCCCCCTCGATCGTCCGCGTGTGGCGACGGTTGATCGAGGCTGGCCCATGGTGGTTGCCGGCTCAGGAATCAGAGGAACCGTCGGCGGTTGCACAGTACTCGTGGGAGGATTTTGCGAAGACCGTACAATCCACGATGGTCCACCCCCTCGTTGTCGCGACACACGAGGCTCCGGATTCGCAGGGAGTGGCTCCTTCGATTCCGGATTTGGCTCAGAGACGCCTTGATCTTAAAATATAATTATAGAAATTTGATTGAAGTAATTGTTTATATGTTCCATGTATTTAATGTAAGTCGTTGCTATGACGATGTAAAAAAAATAGACGATTGATTTATCTAAACAGTTTATCAGTTTTGTCTCCGACGCTCCTCTGCATGTGAGCACACCAATTTAATATTATTAATTGAATAAATAAAGTTCTTTTTCGTACGATCGATTGTATCTTTTTACCTAATCAAAACATATTTAATAACCAATTTCTAGAAAATTGGAAAATGAATAAAATTTCCACGTCATAATTTAATGAAAAAAGTTACAGCATTTTTAATGAATATTAAAAAATTACAAAAGTCCAAATTTTTTGTTCAATTTTTCTATTCAAAAGAAAACGGAAAATGCCTGAAACTGAAAAAAAAATCGCAAAAGGATGGTCCATTACAAATACACAAAAGGTAATAGGTAATATATGCAGGAAGCGGGCACGAAACGTGACACCTCCATTCAGCCCCGTCAGTCCTTCCTTCTATACCTAAGACGTGATTGGCCACAACAACTTGTAGTTTACTAAGACACGTTTTTATTCAATGCCACCACTGATGGTAAGTTCGACCAAAATATGACGCGGTCGACCTAGTGTGTTTGGCTTCCCTAACGAAAACATAAAAACTAGCTAGTAACAACGCCAAACAGTAATCTAAACCTTCGTTTGTTACTACCGGAAACTTTTTGATCGCGAGTAAATAAAATAGAGGAAAAAAAGGAGAAAATAGGAGGAGAAAAAAAATTCTATGTATAATAATGTTGTAACGATACGTTTGTGTGAGAGCATACCGTTACGCATAAATTCGGGCTTCTTATAAAATTAAATAGCGGGCAAGAAAGAAAAACTAAAGTGCGAAATTTTTTATTTGTTAATAATTAATTATTTATTCATTTTGTATTTTTTCTGTGTTTAAATTGACAATATAATAAATGAGATTTTGTTAAAATCGCATGTGAAAATTTGTATTTCTGGAATTTTTTTTTTTAATTAATAATATTGGTGAATGAAAAACGATGTAATTTTATTTCAGTCTGATTTTAAAATTGAGCTGTCAACTTATTTTCTCACTCTTGAAACTCGATACAATTCTTACGCAAGTAAGCTATTTTTGATTCTGATAATTTTTATTGCTCGATATTCGATTCTTATAAATAATGAGTGATAAGTCTTCTCGTCTAGAAACGGAGAAAAATCAATTTTGAATCTAAGTAAGAAAATTCTTTTTCTCAATTAATCGTCACTCAAAAATTTAACAAAAAAAGTTGGAATAGAGTCCGCACCAAAATTTTGAGACAGAACGAATCTGAACTGTCCTGGCTCTCCTGGTATGAAAAAGTAGGAATTCTACCCAAGAACCTTAACATCGATATTTTTATGGGAAATCTTCCGATTTGATGAATAATTAATTCCAAAATAGGACTTTTTTCTTCCATACTCGGTTCCAGATTCAGTCCAAATTCGATTCAAATAGGGCTATAAAAAACCCTACGTAGAATTTCGGATCCCAATACGAGACTTATAACGACAAATTCAATCCCAATTTATTGAAAAATGAAGTTCCATTTGGGACTTAATTTGGGTCTCATGTGTCTACTGAAGTCCCAAGTTGGTACTTTTTTCTTGCTTCTTCTTCCTTCAGGACTCGCTGATTCTCGTTGGGGATTGAAAGAACTTTCAAATCCTCACGTGCAATTGCCTCATTTATTTCATCTGAATGAAAAATAGAAAATCATGATGGAACCGTTAAAAAAATGTAAGAGATCCAATTTTGTCAGACATTTTGTCTTACTTACTACAACTATTGAATCGTGATCTTTCAAAAAAAACATAATTCATTTTTATGAATGCTTCAGTATATAATGCGTTGGATCTTCTAACTTGTCGACAAATATACTGAAATAAAACAACCTCCAATTAAAAAAGAGAAATTTTTTGGTGAATTTTAGTCTTTAAAAACTAGCCATGATTTTCTTACCGGCCAGGAAACTTCGTAACCAATAAAGGATTCAAGGATTTCCCTTTGACTCCAATGATCGCAATAAAAGGATAATTCATCCCAAATGGTACTGGCGATGGAACCGATCGTTCTTGTCGATTCGAAACCAGATAATCCGGGTTATAAGTAAGTCCTGTATAAGAAAATAACATAGAAATACTTTATTCGTTAGCCTATTATTAGGGTATAAAAGAAATTAAATTGTTTCTGAAATCTCAAGGCAATTTTTACTGTTGCTGTCGAAAGCTGCAATAGATGTGAAGAAAATCATAATTTTTAATATGATCGAAGATGCACAAAAGTCATGTGTTTGACTGTGACTTGCCAATTTGAGGATTTCCTAAAGCTGTAAAGCTTTTGCAAAAGCAACATCCAATGTCTTAAACAATTAATTTTGTATATTAATAGTTCACAGAATGCACATACTGAGGAAAAAAATACAGAAGTTGAAGCGAAGTACTGCGCTCGCAAAATTGGGCGCAATCATTTTCATTATTTCACTTAAATCTTCAATTTTTCGGCGATAGTAAACAACGTCATTCTAATTGTTAAAAATTGGTTTTTGCGATATTGAAGCAAAGGGTAGTAAAATTGATAAATTTTAACTAACCAGTTGATTCTTCAAGGAAGTAGCCTGTTTCATTGACAACGACCGAGATTGTCTCACGGATAGTCATACACTCTTGAATCGAAAAAAAATTCGGGAAAAATTGAGATCTGCGACCCCCGACCTGAAAAACCTGACCGACATTTGAATAAACCCTTTCCCATTCCATATCACTATTACAATTTTTTAAAATATACTAACAATGTTCTGTAAATTGGGTACTTTTATTTTGTTTTTTTGGACAAATGAAAACTTTGGAAGATACAAATCAATGTCGTCTTCCGTACTGGTGAGTAACGAATTCACATTTAGGTTTCCAAAATCGTTCAACGACCACTCGATCAAATCAGGGTTATCCGGGCGTATTAAGAACAAGCTTATCGGATCGTCAGCACAGTTTCTCTGTAATCAAAATAAAACATAGATGAATATAGAGGAATTGAGAGCTCCACAGTCGTTGGCCACTTTCGTAATTATGCGGTTTGATTACTTTTCCAAAAATCGATGTAAACTATTTTTTTTAGTATGGGCTAAAAAATTTTCATCGTTTTTCGGAAAAGTAGTCAATCTGCATAAGAATATAACCTGATGGAATATAATGGGCAAAACTGCAGCTTTTCTCTTTACGCCCAATATAAACTATTATTTTTATCATAAATCTTATACATTTTTTAAGCCTTCTTCGTGAATTATACATATGCGACTGCATGTTCGTGTTTAACGTGTTCGGGAATTTCAATAACTTACATTCATACAGCTGCAGTGAGAAACGAATTGAAAATTATTTAAATCTAAATAATTATATACACTCGAAGATGCAAAATTTAGAAGCAGAAATGAAGACTTTTTTAAAAATTGACTTGCATTCATAACAAGTGGATTAAAGTTTACAGCATTCAAAAACTCCATTTAAATAACTTACCACCCTGAAAGGAAGTTCAACAAACGTTGCTCGTAAATCAGGGAGCTGGCCATGTCGGAAACGACCAGATATGTGCATGGTCGGTACGTTTTTTGGGGGTACTTTATTATTGAAAGAATCAAGCAGGTAGAAGGAACGTGATGTAGTATCAGAGGTGACGAATGGCTTCTTCCAAGGTCTCGCAAATTTGATAGTATTAACGACAATCACATCCGTGTCGAGTCCCACATCGTCTAAATTAACAACATTTTCATTCATTATTAAGGGATCTACCCTAATTAGACGGGCAAAAAGTACCATTTTCACGAATTTTTTTGACTGGTATAAATTATAAAATAGATATAAAAAATGTTGGGCCTAAAAAATACTCTCTTAACCGGTTGACTGGTATTGGATCATATATGTACAAAAAAAAGTCGGGCCCATTCTGGTTTTGTATCATATGTGTACATATTGAAATAACTTTTTCAATTTTCAACCGATTTGGACAAAAATTGGTATACAATGGTTTTTTGGGTCGCTGAGTCGATTGTTGAACTTAATTTTCACCTCACTGCCCTTGGAAATGGGGAAAATCGAAGTTTGAGGGTGAAATTTTTCGTTTTTTCAATGGATTTTCATGCTATATGACATGAAGATGTTTAGTTTTTTAGCACACTGGAATCTTTCATCGAAATCAAACAAAATTCGCTACCCCCAAAAATGTGAAAAATAAGGGTTCAGGGTGAAATTTGTTAATTTTTCACTGCGAAAATTTCATGCTTTATCACATGAAAATGTAATCAGCCACCTCGAAAACCCTCAGAAATAAATTATCGTGATTTTCGGTTACATATTCGCTCGTACCAGTTTTGGCACAAAAACTGGACAAAAGCTCACCAGTCAACCGGTAAAAATACTCAAAAATTTTTTTTTTTATATTCATTTTACTCAGTTTTCGTACAGAAAAATGGGGTAGAAGACAGATCCAAAAAAAAGATGGGTGTACACTGTTGATAAAATCTCTGGAATGGATAATCGGAGAAAAAAAATGGTTTTTGATTCAATAGGTAAGTGGCTATAAAGCATATCATAAGATTTTTTATTATTTAAAAAATGACAAAATAGCGGCAATTTTTCCAAACACTACGAATAAGCACGTTTTTTTCATCGTTTTTTGCAAGTAAAAATAGTTCCATTTAAAATTTCAAAATTCGTATGATATGCGCTATAGCTATGGTCGTAAAGAACATGTGGTCAAATTTTGGTAAGGATCGGTTGATGAATAGTTTCGGAGATTTCATCAACAAGCTGTCCAAAAACGTCATATGAAGAAAAACGCGTTTAACCCTAATCATTCGCACTTCTCCAGAAAAATCTTCCAGCAAACGTCACAGAGCAACATACTGTGTTACACAATGCGTTCCAACAATAGGGAAATAACACGGACACCATACGACACTGTGTTGCACAATGTTCTACAGTGTTGCTTGCTGGAAAACAGGGTTGAATTACATTACAAATAGGGCCATTTTGATCCCAAGTGAGTGATTAGGGTTAAAAGAAGACGGACACTTAGACTGCTCTGATCTTTATAAAATTTTACTATGATACTTTGAAATATGTGTACTTTCGAAAAATGTATAACATAAAAAATTGATTTTCTTTAAATTTCAATTAGGGTAGGTCCCTTAAATTACAACGAAACAATCAAACATCTACGTCAATCCAAATTCTGTTAAGGTAATTCTATCACCAGGCTTAGTTCATAAGATTTAAAAAAAAAATGTTATGCTGTACTTAAACCTTTAATAAAGAGCTGTGTCAAATTTCAGGGTCGGTTATCGACCTAATTTCAGAGAAATTAATTATTAAAATTGATGGTTTTCGTGAAGGAATTTCAAAACAGCATACAAAAACCTAATTTCCGGTTGTTACAAAAAGGTATATTTGCGTAGAAATCCATAAAATTCTGAAAAAAAACTGCAATTCGTATACTTAACACTTGTAGCAATCTAATACTTCCAAAAAAAGTTGCCCTTATCGGCCTATTTTTTACGGAATATTAAGTTTAATTTGAACTTCCGGCATTGGATTTCCTACGGCTCGCTATGACAAAGAGACATGACAGTAAGGCATCAGCTGAATGTAGTCCTAACCTCAATTTGACAGATCAGCAGAAAAGAGGTTAAACGCTCACGAGTGGTCGAGTAGGAAAAGACGGAGAGAACCGGTGTTGCCAAACGTAAACCTGGGGATACTACGCGAATCGTTGGACTAACTTTTTTTAAAATTTTTATAATTCAGTACGAACATTCATTTAAAGGATTACATATGGAAAATTTTACTTATAAGAAATAATTTTTTTCCATATGTCAATAACATTAATTACTATAAGTCTCAACTATTAGCAGTGGTATAACTAGACTGAAGCGATAGAATTACCTTAAGACAGCTGGATATGTCGAGTCTCCCGATTGAATCACGTGGCTCAAAAGATCCATAAAAAGTAAGTTGGTATAATACTTGCCTTGATCAAATAACGGTTCCACATTTAATTGAGCCTTCACCCAATTGTTGATTGCTACGAAGACTCGATCCCGATAATTCTGCATTTTATTATCTCGCTCAATTTCCGCCTCCAAAATTTGTGTGCCGAGTTCGACGAAGTCGGGTTTTAGAGCTATACTTGAGCGAACGAATATTTTCATTTTCATGTTCAAGTGTTTCTGCAATATTTTCAGAACTTTTTTATGCAAACAAACCCTCGAAAATAATTATGGAGAAAGATACCCGTATTCATATTGATTTTCGTATATTCATTCGTTTTTACGGTGAAATCATAAAGATTGAAGTTAATAGTCATTGAGTTCATATGCACATGGCCAACTCAAAGACGAGTCGCACCTCTCGTAGTGTAGTATAACTACGGAGCCGCTGACACACGTTAAGCGCATCAGGACCGAAATTTCGGATTTCACGATAGAGCACGTCGATAGAGCACTTTTCATAATCAATTCCAAATCCTCCGAAAATTTACAACTATCTCTGTCGGGTGGGGGTCAAAACAACGAACAACAAAATAGCGAACAGGGCATTCAGTATATCTATATATGCATATATAGATATACAGAATGCCTGTTCGCTATTTTGATCGTTCGCTGTTTTGACCCCCACCCCTATCTCTGTCACCCTTGCGGTGGCCAGATACCAACAGACCCACGCTCTTGAGGATTATTTTTTGCAATTTTTGTCCACGTTGTCCTTCCAGCGCCAGCCAAAAACTCAGAATACAATATTCTTTTTACTCACGGCTACTGCATTCCAGTGTTTTCCATAACCAGCTTTAGCAATCTCTGTTTTGTCGACTGGAAGCTCGAGTAATTGTAAATATTCATTTCTTACACTTCCTTCAGCTTGATACGACAAAAGAGATAAGAAGAAAAAAGCGTTCCAAGGTGAAGCAACTCTGTCCTTCATAAAAGAATCGCCGTATGATGTCTGTTTGTACAATGAAACGAATTAGTTGTTAGTTCGCCGGAATGAGAATTATCATCGCCGGAATAATTATCGACTTTCTGCAGTTCACTGAGTGATTGAACAAAAATTTTCTGTTTGTCTGCGTTTATACCTTAATATAACGGCGTGCGAATTTCTGAAAGAGGTTTTCGACGAAATCCTCTGCTGCGAGACATACGTCCTGCTCATTTTCTGGGGAAGCGACCGTACCCGTAATCGATGTTGTCTGTGAGTTTACAGCCACGAACAACTCGAGCATAAGTGTAATAATGAAAAACCCAGCAGTGGCGCGAATAAACACTGCAAAATAAAATAATTCATATTGTATTCATAATATTTTTATGATTTACGTAACTCAATGTCATGATTTAGAGTTCAAATTAGTACACAAAGATCATTGTAAAACGAAATTTCATTGAAAACATACGTAATTTTTAAGGAAAGGTACTATTTTCAATTATTATGGTACTAAGGCAGCGAGTTTTTTTCAAAATTAAACCAAATTTTGTCAAATTTTTCAAAATTTGATCTCTGATGGGTTTTATTGTACGATAAAAATGATAACGATTTAATTTTTATAAGGAAAAATAGAATAGTATATTACGACCCTAGGCCCGAAAGTTGGATTTCCTGGCATCTAACATTTGGGCCGTGGGTTGTATACTATTTTTCTTGATCCCGTAGACGAAAATACGTTCAATAATTACTAGCAATCGCGAGGAGGGGGGGGGGGGGGCGGTGATCCTTTAACATTTCGATATATGAATGTGAAGACTGTATTCGTTGCCCTGATTTTGTTTATTCGTTGCCAAGCATCATTATTTGCTTCAAGCGGGCGCGTATAGCGTAGCTTTTATTATTCATGTTATGCGCTATACTGCCATGAACGCGGACGAATTAATAGTATATTACGACCCTAGGCCCGAAAGTTGGATTTCCTGGCATGTGCTATTGAAGGCCGAGGCGAAGCCGAGGCCTTCATGTCGCACATGCCAGGGCATCTAACATTTGGGCCGTGGGTTGTATACTATTTTTCTTGATCCCGTAGCCGAAAGTACGTTCAATAATTAGTAGCAATTGCGAGGGGGGGGGGGGGGGGGGGGGGGGGGGGGGCCGCCCGACTTTTGCAGGACCGAGGCGAAGCCGAGGTTTTGCTGGTCGGGGCGGGCATTAAAAACATAAACAAAAAGTAAAAAAACACACACAAAATATCACACAATGATACAACAATATTATTAGTACAAATAAATAATTCGTTGATACATGTCTGATTCAAAGTCCCATGATAGTTAACAATTTTTATATATGAATATTTCCCGCTATACTTGACAATTTATATGAATATGTGCTTTCTTATGAACCTGGAATTTGGAAATACAACATTATTCCGGACGACCATATTCATTTTATAAGTTCGGTTACATTATTTTCTGTTTTCGCATCTGAACGAACAAATGTATGTTATTCGTCCGGGTTCATGGCAGTATAGCGCATACCATGAATGATAAAAGTTACGCTATACGCGCCCGCTTGAAGCAAATAATAATGATGCTTGGCAACGAATAAACAAAATCATGGCAACGAATACAGGCTTCACATTCATATATCGAAATGTTAAAGGATCACCGGCCGCAAAAATATCGTCAGAGCGCACTGAAGTTAGCCGAGTTAGCCGGCCACGAAAAATGCTCTTCCCGGCCTGAAATGCGGCCGGAAAGTGCGTACTTTCGGCTAGGGGAGCAAGAAAAATACATTTGTTCGTTCAGATGCGAAAACAGAAAATAATGTAACCGAACTTATAAAATGAATATGGTCGTCCGGAATAATGTTGTATTTCCAAATTCCAGGTTCATAAGAAAGCACATATTCATATAAATTGTCAAGTATAGCGGGAAATATATTCATATATAGAAATTGTTAACTATCATAGGACTTTAAATCAGACATTTATTAGCGAATTATTTATTTGTACTAATAATATTGTTGTATTATTGTGCGATATTTTCGTGTGTGTTTTTTTACTTTTTGTTTATGTTTTTAATGCCCGCCCTGACCAGCAAAACCTCGGCTTCGCCTCGGTCGTGCAAAAGTCGGGTGCCCCCCCCCCCCCCCCCCCCTCACGATTGCTAGTAATTATTGAACGTACTTTCGGCTACGGGATCAAGAATAGTATACAACCCTTCACGTTGAATTGGACTAACTTACGTGACTGCATATTGGTGCGCAAATAATGTTCTGGGACTGGAAAATCTTGAGACAATGTAGTTAAAAATACAAAAAAGTCGGCTTTTTATACCGCGTTCATCGGCACAACTTTCCATAATAGACAATATAAACGTTAATTGCTCACATTCGTATGTAATCGACTGTAATAAATCAATAATATTTAGCGACTACGTACTTTTGAGACATTTTTTTTTGACATGATCACACTTCATCGTTGAAAGATCAAACGAGCCCGCCAAAGGCGCCAAGGCGGGCTCGTTTGATCTTTCATTCTTAATCTTCCGTTCTCCATATAATTTTGAAGATATATTGCTTTCAATTATATTGCGAAGTCTCGTTCTCGATGATAGTAAGGAAGAATATTGTAGATTTTGAGAGTGTGTGATCATTCTTTTGTAAGATATAAATGATTTTACTATCTTATTTTTAAATCTTTATTATTTAACAAAGACAACTCTTTTTTTTGTCAAATTCAAAATTCCACGTGCGAATGCGTCACTAGGTGGCTGAATAGGTTTATTAAAAAATTTTTAAAATGTCATGGAGCCTTCTGTCCATCCAGCACTTCTTTTGATTGTAGCAATATCCACTCCTTTACGATGTACAGTGGATACTGCTGTATATCTGGTACTATATGCCGAGAATTGTTTTGTATTAATACCAGCTTTACCTATGAGGTTCTTCACCCAATGACCAATAGTTTGTGACGTCGCTACTTTGTACGGTTTCACAGAAGAAAGGAGTAATTTTTTTATATTCTCATTTCTTAACTCTCTAGTACGATTTGAGTATTCTAAAACCACAGAAGCCACATATAGCCCCGATCTCTCTTTAAATTTTGGAAGTATTAACTCGGATTGATATGCACCAGGTCGCAAAGTTTTAATTAAATCAGTAATCTTTATTCTTATACTATCTGTAGATCTCTCAATATTATCAATGTTTATTAAAGCTAAAGTTTGCAATCTCTGTGCAGTTGTTAAAAGCTAATGGAGTGACAACTTTTTCTCCTACTTCTTTTAATTTAAATTCTTTCAGTAGTGGTAATTTCTCGAGAAAATTAAGCACAGGAATGACATCCCAAGTTGTGGCATATTTGGGTTTGGTGGAATTTTGTTTGTAAACGCTCGTGAAAAATCGCGGAATTAACCCATTTTCATTGATATCATAGACTGATATTAATGAAAATGCTGACCTTTGTGTATTTAAGCAACTATGACTAGCACCATTGTGCAATTTTTCAGTCAGGAAACTAATTATGCATGATTATGGACTATTCTCATATTGTCTAAAAGCCGATTTTGCTATAGAGTTAACCATTAAGTCTTCGGTAATGCCTCTCTTTGAAAATGCACTCCTGATAATTCGCCTGCCACCAACGAAAGCTGGAATGTTTTTTTCTCTGAAAGAAGATTTTAACAGAGAGTTAGAAGTTTGAACGTTATTATTATTGAACGTTATAGTCTGTTCAGATAGCAACGACGTGAATAAGGGGTACCACGGTTATGTGGGCCAGAAAGGAACTACTAGTAAGCTTTATCGTTGATAATTTTTCGAAGACAGCGCAGAATGAAGGCGAAGAGAGGAAGGCATAGAAATCTTTTTTCTGCCAATTAGTTGTAAAGGCATCCACCAATTCCGCTTCGAGATCTGGGAAACGCGAGTAAAATGTTTTACACTTCTTATTTACACGAAATGCAAATAAATCAACTGAAATTGGACCAAATTTTTCCTTAATTTGTTCAAATGCATATTGGGAAAGTTCCCATTCAGTATCGTCATTAGTATTGCATGAGGCTTTATCTGCATCTACATTTTCAGCCGAACAGATATATGATGCTCTTATCCATAATTTCCTCACGTCACACCATTTCCAAATTTTCCTAGCGAGTTCACTTAGATGAAGGAATTGTTCACATATGCTATAGCAGTGGTATTATCAAGGCGTAATAAAATTTCACAATTGTATAAGTCAGAAGCAAAGCATTTCAACGCAAAAAAGGCAGCCGGTAATTCCAGATAATTTATATGATTTTTCTTTTCATTTTTGTTCCAAAATCCAGATTCTCTGATTCCACTGCAAAAACATCCCCAACCCGTTAACGAGGAATCTGAGAAAATTTCTTTTGAAAATTTATAAATTCTGATTGGATTTGAGCTGATAAAAACATGAATTTTTCATCATCTGACCTCCTCGATCATCTTTCTGTTTATACGAATACTCCCTTCATAATTTTCTCCATTGATTTTTAAAGCTAAATATTTTTGCCTCTCCAGTCTCTTGCAATGTATAAATCCATAGCTCACAGCTGGACAAGCTGCTGTTAATGTACCCAAGTATTTGACAAATTCTCTAATTCTATAATCTTTGTTTATTTTGAATTGATTAGATAAATTTACTATTTGTTTTTTCTTTTTCTCTTTGACATTCAATGTGAAATTACTTGAATCGATAACAAAGTCCAAAAATTTACATTTTTCACTGGCTGTTAAACAACTCTTTTTAAAATTGATGATGAAACCTTATCCTTCTAATATTTTTATTATTTCTCTCATATTTTTCTTTCAACGAGTTTTTGGGTGGTTAATTGAGAAGTTAATTGAGATCTGAGATTCCGCAAAAACACAAAAAACAGTGGGTACATATTGATTTGCCATCGCGCCAATTTTTTCAAGGTTTGTAGATAGGAAAAACAAATACCTCTAAAATTTTCAGCTTTCTAAAAAGGATCCCTCTCAATAAAAAAAAATAATTTTTTAATTTTTTCGAAAATTAACGTGGACCATTAAGGTTGTTTTATTAAAAAATATGTGCAAAAACCGAAATTTTATTTCTTGACATTTATTTGTGTTTAATTATCAGTTTTCAATACACAGAGAATCGAAAAAAAACGGAAAAACAAAAACTGTGAGTAAAATTGAGCAGTTAAAAATTTGAAATTATTGGTAGATATTTCTGACACTTCAAACGACACACCAAAAATTTGTGAAGTAATTTGAAATTATAAAAAATTGGGGTGATCCACTTGATATGGAATACCCCATATATACGTGAACATTACGGAGATTAACTGCCTGATAACGAACTGAAACCCTACCAAACAGTGGAAGACCCGATTTTCAATGTACGGTCAAATATTCTCGCGTTTAATACGAAAAACCCATGTAGTGTAAAAATGCCTTGGTTTGCGGCTTTTGTACTCCGAAAGCATTGACTTTACGAAAAAAAATTGTTACCACATAAATTTTAGGAAATTTCCGCTAGTTTATTTTGTTGCATAGCTATTTTTATCGTACAATGAGTCGGAAAGGAGATATTACCGAAAAACTGATTTTGGACGCCATATTTTCAAAATGGTGGCGCGAGCGGCAAAATACACAGTGGCAAAAAGAAAATTCAAAAAGAGGAGGTCAAAAACTATAAAGTCACCAATTTTCAAAACTCCCGAAAAACTTTCCGGGTAAAACACCCAAATGACTGGGCTACTAGACAATTGGAAAATACATCGATATAAACAGACGAACTTAGTGAAAATCGTATGAATTCTTTCAAAATCATGAGGATTTTGACTCTTTATTGTAACGAAACGCTCTTGCCGACCTGAACGCGTGGCGGCCTGAACGCCGCCACGCGTCGGTTCGAACAACCTTAATAATAAGGAGCAGGTATGAAGGAAACGCGGACACTGTTAATTTTGGTAAAATATAAAAATAATCAATTTTATTCAATTATTTGACCGAATTTTGACAAAAATAAAAGAAATTTTGCGCCTTGGCTCGCTAATTCGAAAACAATTTTGTGTTTTTTGTTTTTAAACTGTCTTGCTTTGTTTAATCGGATCTGGCGAGAAAGAGACCCGAAAGACCCGAAAACGTTGCAAATTCTCTGTCTGAGATAATTTTTAATTTCTCAATTTTCGGAATTTAATTGTACAAAAATAATAATTAGAAATAAAACAATTTTAAATTAAATGGTCGCGTTCGTTCTAATCTTTCGACACGCATCGAGCTTAAAAACCTCTCGATTCAATGCTTCGAGCTATAATTCGTTTGACGTGGTTTTTCCGATGTCCTGTTACGCTTTCTTTTAAAATCAACTAAGAGTATTTCTCACTTTTACAATTTTGAATTTCTTTTTACTCGATATAAAATTAATTTTAAACTATCGTCTCTTGGATTGTTATTTTCTAAAATGGGTCTAGATCTCCCTACCTGGACCACCTCGGACAATGTTTTTCAAACGAGAATTTAATTTTTGATAACAGGATAAATTTATAATCCTCCTCAACAATAAGAAAGATATAAAAAAGTGAAAAGGTAGGATGTAAACCACGGGCTATGGGATAGAAACGTCACCGAATCGATCCGAGAACTCCGTGCAACGGAAAGCCGGAAATTTTTTAGAGGTTAGGTGTGGACCCTGGATTATGGGATCGAGACGTCGCCGAGTCGCTCCGAGAATCCAGGCATCCAAGGAAATAGGCAATTCACCGTCCACGGGCTATGGGATCGAGACGTCACCGAGTCGATCCGAGAGTCCGCGCTACGGGAACCCCAAAAATTTTGAGGATAGGTTTAGTATTGCTGAGGCTGATGTTGAAGTGTACTAAGATAGGTCCGAGTTGATTCTTTAGCCAGGGAGAACTGTCTGCCGACTGAGTCGCGCAGCGCTTCTTATACCCGTGTCCCCACCATAAAATTCTCGAGCGCCGAGAATCTCCGTTTTCGCTCGGTTCTGCGCACCTTTCTGTAACGCCTACTCTGATTGGCCCGCTGCCATGATTCACGCTCGCCCGTTGGTCGAGCGGGCTAACATACGATGCGCGGACTACCGCTTTTCTTGATTTACAGCTTATTACGATGTTCAACAGTAAAAACTTCAATCTGATCAAATATTATTTAATTTCTTCTTCAATTTGGCATTGTTATTTCATTTAATATGATTTGAATAATTACAATCGCGAAAAGTCCCGTACGCGTCCTATAGCCCATCGACGCTCTCCCCGCGCATGCGTCGTAGTCGCTCTTTACATTTTTCATTGTGATTGTTTTTTATACTATTAATTTGACTTGTGATCATTTTTCTTAAACTCGTGTTATTTTTCTGAGAATTTTGATCGTAATTACGTGCTCGGGCGACTTAAAATAATAAAAATCAAAAAGAATTAATTTCCGAAAATATAGCGCGGCGAAGTTCAGAGCGGTGCCGGTTGCCCCGCTCGGGCTCATGCCTACCGACCTAAGATGGCCGCCACCTGTCAATAACGACGAGCGTGGTCGCCGCGATGTTTTGTCCGCGATCTAAAGATCGCGGAGTTTCGTTAGTTTCGACGGGCTCGGGTCGTCGCGCGAGTGTTTCGTCACATTATATACTTGCCTGGAGTATAAAGAAAGTCTCTTCACATAAAAATCATTTGGACTTCGTCAAAAT
The DNA here is from genome assembly GCF_019457755.1 of Venturia canescens. Taxonomy (NCBI): domain Eukaryota; kingdom Metazoa; phylum Arthropoda; class Insecta; order Hymenoptera; family Ichneumonidae; genus Venturia; species Venturia canescens. The sequence continues at coordinate 7,546,844 of NC_057430.1, forward strand.
CGTGTGGATTTTTACTCCTTACACTAGTATGGAGTATAAAGAAATCTCTTTATATAAAAATTGCATGACATTTGCCAAAATAATGTGGATTTTGACTCTTTATTAGGGTATATCGAAAAAAATCGATATTTTTTTTTTCAGACTCCACAAGCATTTTTCTCCTTATTATGCTAAACGATGAGGCTAGCCAAAAGGACAGTTCGAAATAAAATTATTTCGGCCGGCCCACCGCATACTTCAATTTTCCATGAGAAAAGCACGTGAAAAAAAAACTTTTTCAAAACAAACCCAAAAAACGTTTTTGAAGGATGTTTTCAGCAGAATAACGAAATTTTGCAGATTTCCAATAGAGAAAAAAATGTTCTAAATTTTGGGGGGAGTGTTCCGCTTTGCCCTACTTTCCCCTATACTTAATTCTTGAATTTCTTATTGAAAAAAAAAATGTTATGTAATAGAAACGTGTTAATGTTTCGGCACAACGAAACAATATGAAGATCACCAACCATAAGAAGATAACAGGAGGGCCTTGGATAGAAATGTTCAAAAAATTAAACATTGAAATGTTGTGATGTTGGCATGACAAGCATGACTACAATATTCTTCCTTACTATTATCGATAACGAGACTTCGCAATATAATCAGTTTTGGCATTCATCACGTCCTATGTAAACTATTTTAAGATATAGAAGAAGAATGTCAAGATTAAAAAACAACAGTGAAGCATGCATACGGGTGAGGTTGTCAGGAACGATAATTGAAGATAAATAAAAACTTTCATTTCATCAGAAACCTTACTAACAAAAAACCATATGAATTTATCGATTCAGATAAAATTCAGGTAAAAACAAAAACTTCGGGAGTATATAACACCACTCTATAAAGTTCATTAAAATCGAAGGATTTCGTATTATGAACCTAATATGCATTTTTTTAAAATAAGACCCGGAAGAAAAATGAAATAAAATCTTATTTTCATTCGTACAAAATGTTTTTCTAATTCAATTTTTTATAATAATTCCGATCTCAAACCCATAAAAGAAAATCCTTTTACACATCGCGAAAAAATGCCACTGCTAGCGCGTGACTCTTCATGCACTCCCCCTATATGCCACGACACCAATGGTTTCACATGTTTTGCATATTTTCGTTGGATCTCTTACCTTAGAAAATACACGTATTAAAAAAATTAGCAAAAACAATGGTCATAATATACATAGAAATTGAAAAATTAATTGAAAATTACACATTTAGCACATCCCTGTTGGAAATCAATATTCAAAAGAATTCCGCTGTATATTGCGTAGAAAGACGTGATTGCATGATTGAGTTTATTTGTTGTTCAAGTTACCAGAATAATGAAAGAATCATGTTTTTCCCTGTCCTTAACTGCGTATCATAAATAATGTGAAACTACCAATAACAATAAACAAGATTTTTTATCAATTCAAAATCATCACAGACGATCAATCACACTCAATAGCACAAGTACCGGGGTGTACGGTTTCAATAAATGAATTTCCAATACTTGAGGCATATTGATCAAAATTAAAAAAAAAATTATTTATGCAGTATACTTAGGTCATATTCAAAAACAAAAGCGTCAAGTACCAAATGTCACCGTGATTTTTAAATTGCATTATGATTTCTAAAAGTTCGTTGACATTCTGGAATCTATATGGATTATCGTACATTTGTACAATAATCTATACTGTGGGAACGCGTGACAGATTATTTGTAAATATGTGATGATGAGGCACAGCAGTGTCGCGTTATAGAGCGATATATTTTCTCTCTTTGGTGAAAGGTAAAGGAGACCGGGGCTGGTTGGCCAACTTTTCAAACTATTACTTGTAAACAAGGAATTAAACATGATTTCAAAAACCAAATGGTTGTTTCGTATAAAAGCAACCTTCTTCTATCTCATAAAAAAGTTTGAATTGTTAAACGTAAAACGATATGAGTGATTGAATCGCTTTTTTGATGAACCGTTTTTGTGTCAACCGACCCCACGGTCGGGGCAAGTTGACTATGGTACTATTTTTACCTGCTAACCAACTACGCATTAGTGAAATTGAAAACGGATAGTTATTAATATTATTCATTTGTTGATTCGAACAATAAATACAAAATATTCACATATGTAAAGAATGAATGTGTGCATATATGTCGAGTGTAGCAATCGAATGATCAATGAGCGTTACCATGGGAACGAATAGGAAAAGGAGAAACAGTTTGATTCTGAAGATATTCGCGGAAGTTACGAATGATTCTCATAAAACCTCAAATTTTGTATTCTTCAATTCAATAAAAAATTAAAATATATGGAAACGTGTTCAGTTATTAGAATCATTAAACATCTAAGTGAAGGTAAAGATAATTTTAAGTAAAGTGGGAGGGAAACAAATATTTGATCCTCATCCCCGTCATCACAATCAGAAGTGTAGTTTCTACACACATAAAATGTTATGTTTTTACTGGCACATCTTGAATAGGCCCATTTAGAACATTCATGTACGTCGATACATGAGTCAACTGTCACAACCGATGTTAAATTTTTATTATTTTATTTTTTCCATTTGCAACTTAACCCTCTCGGACCGTATGTTGCTTCTACGCAACACGCGCTTCCAGGCCCAATAAAACTGCATCGGTCAGTAAGGTCGGGGTTCTAACTGCCTATTTCCATGAAGCAAGGTTAGATTGCACCTTAGATACTCCTGAACCAAGAGATAAACTGCTTTAACTCATCGAAATATCAATATGAAGTCGGCGTTTCATGTTGAGCTGGCGTTGTGTGAAAAGGTGCTTTAGTTATCGCAAAAGAAAAGTGGGTATACATTTTTTTTCGTACTCCAAACGTTATTTCCTTTCAAAGGGAAGCTAATATGATGTATTTAAGGTATTCGGTGCTAGATTAATTCGTAAATTTTCCTGATTTTGCTCCCCAAGAACCTGGTACTGCGCGCAGCGAACATTCCAAAATTCATATTTCCCAACAAAAAAACCGAAATGTCACAATGGATTCGGAAACTAGAAAGTATTTTGAGATAAAATTATGAAAGAAATCATTTTCCATCAACGCGAAATAGGTCTCGGTCTGAGAGGGTTAACTAAAACAATCTCGAACTAAGTGTGCATGTCACCTAATCATGACACTGAAAATAACCCATGGTCATCTCATCACCCACGACACGTGCCCTGATATATGTTCTAGTTTCCACGTAAACTCCCATCCGAGCACTACTGCCCTAAATTTCAGGGATTCATCGATTGATAACACAGATGTTTTTTCCCTGTAAGTCCCGAAAAATAGACTTGTGCCCAAGATAACTAAAAAAAAACCCCAATTATTCGACCCAAATCTAGCCCTATAAAGAGGCCAAGATTTGCAGCACAACTCGCATTTCGATCCGTACCTAGAGTCATGTTTATACGTTTCACAATATTTCGGTTGTCATTCGGTTAGCCGTCTTATACTTAAACTCTGGACGAACACCAGGTCTTCTGTAGAAGAGAGTGAGTAAACTCCAGCAACGAAGATGTTCAGGTATTTTACCCCGATACGGGACTTTAAATATTTTCCAATCATCTCGATTTCTGACTTAAAATATTTTACAATCGACCACGAAATTCAATAACGACCGCGCATCGAAAGGTCCGAAGACACCTCTTCGGTAATGTACCACCCGTATCATACCAAGTTGTATCACTTATTGTAATTTACTAACACCTTACGTTACATAAAGAACATATTCTAGATCTCTCTATTATATTCTACTATTGTACTTTACTAACCTTCTGTTTTCATTAAAGAGTGTATAAAGAATCTTAGATCTCTTTATCCACGACTTTTAATACCTTTCCTCAAACGCTACTAGACTAAAGCAAGACTTCTCGAGGTCCCTCAGCGTGCGCCCACGATACTCAAACGAATATATCTATTAGGGTGGTCCGTATTCGGAGTTGAAATTTTTTCTTTCCAATCCCCCCCCCCCCCCCCCCCCGGGTTCGATTCCAAATCACTAAAAAAGACACCACGAAAAAACTGGGGTAATGGGATGATGGGGAAGGGTGCCGGCAAGCGCCCGGTCATAATCAAATTTGTGTTTTATCTTTGTGCTTTATCTTTGGCGACTATTCTTTTTCTATCTACAAATCACGTCGAGCTCTCCACCAAGTGTACTCGAAACCCTTGTGAATCGTCATTGCGATCAACCATTTAAGTATTTATGTCACGTCACATATAGTCGTTGAAAATTAAGACTACGTTATGCGCATTGCCAAATTCTAAAAAGTAAGTACGTCATGCGCCCACCTCCAATGTTTCAACCGATTGTCTTTGTCTGTGATGCATTATTTTCCCGTATACCCAGGAGTTAATCATCGGACATTTTTTTATTCCTTGCTCCTGAATTTCGATAATAGATAACATTTCTATCGTTTTTCTATTCGTGGAGAGAATTATATTTTCTAAAATTTCTAGATCATTATTCTGATATTTCCTCCATGACCGGGAGGAAAAACGGTGCTATTACATGCCATTACTGAATTTATATGCCTGTCGTTTTCGGGATCCATTGTTCAATAATAGCCTTTTTTCAGCGCCAATGAAACGAAATAATTTTGTTTCATAGGCTCATGTCAACTTGTCAAGAATAATGGTTTGTTTAAATACGGAGCTCGACCTACTTTACTGTCATCGACGATTGAAGAGAGATCGATGTATCGGTGTTTTAATATAAATTTTTATATCTAAGGAATTCTTTTGTATCGTGATAGTCAGATGCTATGTTGAAAGACACGAAATAAAAGAATTGTTTGGAGAACTTGTTTGTCAAAAGATAATCGAACGCAATGCCGAAAGATTTTTGATGAATAATTCACAATAAGATGCAATTCCCGAACCACCGGGTGTTCTATGTCAACATTTCATATGAAAGTTATTAAAAAATTAAGATTATTTAAGGTGGATTAATATTTGAGGATAGCATTTATAATTAAGGTAGCTTGAGTTATGCCAAAGGAACTAATAAAATATCAGGAAGAATATCATGTTAGCTGGACACTGTGCGAGGAGACATGATTTACGGAATGGGGTGGGCTTTTTCAAGGAAAAGTGATAGTTGGACTCTATGACGCAGAGATTAGAATAGGTAGAAGGATTGGAATAAAATGATAGATGACGGGCCCCGGCAGAAAAACATCACTTTAATGTAAAATGTCTTTTTTTAATCAACTTGGATTTGTCGGCACCATTTCCCATCATCCCATTGACCCCATAGCTTTTTCATGGTGTCCTTTTTAGTGATTTAGAATCGAACCAGATGGGGAATTTACAAAAAAAAATTCAACCTCAAATAAGGACCACTCTAATATCTATAATATACTGTGACGTGACATTTTGCCCCGCCACTCGTACGGATTGTGTCGATCAGTGGACCGGGTTTACGGCCCATTCTGACAACCTTTCGACTCGTCGGGTGTTGGTCGGAACCGGACTCATCATATTGCGTAATTTATAGATTTAACTTTGAGAAACCGCCTACATTACCGATCTGAGAAATTTTAGTTATCTTTAGCTACCTTTTACCTACGCGGCAGGAAGAGAGAGAATTTTGTTGTCTATTTTGAGTTTAATTTGATGTTTAACTACAGTAAAAGTTTCGATGTCGTTTTGGGATGTTTGGTGTCGCCCTCGCTGCTGGCGTTGCGAACCGCCTTTTATTGTGACGATGCTTTGCTGTCGCTCGACCCGATCTCATTCGCGAGAAACACCCTCCCACACCGTCTTCGAGTAACGAGTATCATTCTCGACCAGCGGACGGCTGAGAGGACACGCTGGCATAGGCCATTCGTTGAACGCCGCCCGTGCCTCTCCGGCTGTAGCAACTGAGAGTTGCACCGTCCACTACACCGTAAATTCGGGTGCCACGGTCCGTGACGATACGGCGCTTCGTCAGGTGGGATTCGGGGGAGTTTTCTAGAGCTAAGGTGCTATATTGCCTGGTGGTTTTTGTCGTGGGCCCACCACGGCTTCTAGACGTCCGAAGTCGTGAGGGAGGCCTCCCCTCGGTCTTCAGAGCTGCCCGCCGGATCCCCAAGAGGAAAGGTACCCGAATCACGGTAATCCAGTCGGGAGGAATGTTTCGAGTGGACGGGAAAGGCGAGAGCAACAGGAAGGTAAATTATCGACGTGTCGCACTTCGTAATTGAAATTCCCGCGAAAGCGTGGACTCTGAGCCCGTGCTCTAGTTCACGCCTAGCGGGTAAGCGCTGCGGTTCGTGGGCCTAGGGCGGGTTGTTCCAACTTCTAGGTAAGCCTATCTGACAGTTAAAGGTCTACAAGTCAATGCTTTTACCCGCCAGATAAGCTACCTAGAAGTTGGAACAACCCGCCCCTAGTGGTGAGGATGGAGCCGAATATTGAGGACCACTCGTTCGCACAATTAGTCTTGTTCCGATCACCTCACCGGCGAGTCAGAAGTCGAAGCCTGCTACCAGTGAGGTTCTTTGTTCTTGTCCGAATGTGCGACGAGTGATCTTCTCGGTAAGCCCACTACTCTTTCTCCACGAGTTCTTTGTTAGGGTTGAGCCTACCTTTTTCGGAATTTAGTTCCGGTTATTCGAGTTTTGTTGCCTGGTGGCCTATTCTTTTGAGGGAGACATGTGTGAAGAAGTATCGTGCGAGATTGCGGCCGATACTTCTCGTGTCTCCATTTTTCGTATAGTTTATGCAGAGGCTCACCTCTATCAAAGAATTCATCCTTAATTTGGTTCAATTCCGTATTGCATTGTTTCGAGAAAGTTATAGGGACGATTATTCGTTCGATTTTGAGTAAGCGCTGCGTATTACGCGCAGCAAATTTCAAGTGATCTTTTGTCTCTCTCTCCCTGCACGCGTCGAGGGCTCTAGCGAGTGCGCTCGCCGCGCGATGTTTTCGTTGCGTCTCTCTCGTTCTCATTGTCGCGTTCGGAATGTACGGCGGTTAGCCAAGCCGTTGTTTTCAGTATTTTTCTTTCGAGTTTTTTGTATTGCGCCTCCTTTCTGGTTTTCTGCTGTATTATGTGTTGCCTCAAGATCGACGACTTTTCTGTTATCTTTTTCAAGTATTCTATTGTGAAATTCTGTTAATTTTCCTCGTCAATCATAATTTCGCCTATCTTTTGCCTTTCACGTTGCGCCTGGGTATTGTTCCGAATCGCGGAGCGCTATCTTTTGCGATCTTTGTCGCCGTGGTGTAGGTTAGGTCGCGGATGAATTATTGGATAAAGAATTACCGAGTGTCGATTACCTTTTGCCTTTGCGCTACCTACGACACTCGCGTAAGTTACCTGGGATTGTTTCACCATGGTCACTTTGTTGTCTCCCCTGCCGTAGTGGCTGTCGTGGTACAATTTCCGTCATAGCTATTACCTATTATCTATTACCTGTAGTTACCTTGCGAACTCGGGTAGGTCGTTTCCGGCATTTCGTTACCTGCGTGTAATTAGGGCTAACGCGAAGGCGAATCAAAAATATTGTTCCTTCGAGTTATTATTTTGTTAAATGGCGAATCAAACTATTGTTTTCTGAATTATCATTCTGTTTCAAATTAACGGGCGTGATTTCTCATTTCTTTCTTTGTATAGTTTGTTTTCTCATCTAAATTATTAATAAATGGTGAATACCGTTCTGACGTTTATATTTTGTTGTTGACTATTTCTTTTGTGTTTCGTAATTGCTACTTTGCCCCAAGGATCTCCCCCTCTACCTTTTGTATCTCAGATGAGCTGAGTAGTCGGACCGTCCTCGGTCATTCGTTCCCCTCGTGTACTCTAAGCCCTAGTTTTGCGCTGTGTTACTATCGCGAGAACCGACGAAAATAAAGTCGATTAATTCGACGGTACTTTGTACCTGGCGCCCAGTTCATTCTCGCAGCCGGCGAGTCATACGGGAAGGAGCGAGTGAGCCGAGAAGGGACTGGATCGTACCCTCACGGGGAAAATCTACGTTACAATACATAATGGGTACTCAACAAAACGTTATATTAAATCAATGATCAAGAGACGCGGTAGTGGCTCGACGCCAAGTATTAAAAGGAAAAACTGCAGCACGAAAGAAAAGCCAGCCCGAGCCCTGCCGCTACTCTTATATATGCGAATATGCCAGTTTTATGACGTCACAGAATTTTCAAACGGCTCTCACAAACAAACCATTTCATGAAAGAACCGGAAAATTGGTGACGATTTTTTTTTCAATTTTTCCCTTTCCATTGGTATTTTCTACGGCAGGGTCCCAACTCAGCCTGTTTAATGTTCTGACACATATATCAGTAGCCTCTGTGAGCAGATAATATACTTTAGGGCTCGACGCAAAGGGCGATTGCAACACTTGAATCTTAGTACAAAGGCAAGTAACGCTGGGCAATTGGAAAATTGAGCACTTTATTGGGAGCAGTACGTTTTGGCGCCGGCGTTTTGGCACGACCGTTCTGGCGCGGCCGTTTTGGCGCGAGCCGTTTGGGCGCTGGGACGTTTAAACGCGAGGATGGTTTGGCGCCGCCATTCGGGCGCAAGGACGTTTCGGCGCTGGGACGTTTTGGCGCCACCGTTTGGGCGCGAGGATATTCTTGCACGAGACGATTTTGATCCTCGCCTAATAACGAAATCGGGTCTCATCTACGTCCACCCCCATATTTTGTTGTATGCTAAATACCCGTATAGGATTTGAACGTGGGCAATGTGGGTCGCAGGGGGTAAACCCCCTGCGGGGGTCAGGGGGCAGAGCCCCCAGCGAGGGGTTCCGCCCCCCGAGAATGACTATTAAAATTTCAAAGTGATCATCAATTTATCAAATATTATCTCTTTTTTCCTGTTCCAAGTCTTTCAAATCAAGTCTCTTTTTCTCGAGTAATGTTCTCAGTACAATTTTTTCCATGAATCAATTTTTCGATTATTTCGCCATAGTATTTTTACACGATTATTTCGTCCCACAATTAAGAGACACCAAGTTGACTCCAAAGAAAATACGTTCAACCGTTAAATCTGGCCTTGGTCGGTCCCGTATACAATGTATCGGTTCAATGTTTACAAACTACATTGTAGCGGGAACTCATCCTTTCAAAATAAATTTTATTATTGAATTCAATTACATCTTTCTAACAAAACTAATTACATCTTTTGTTGCTACGATGATTGCTTTTTTTATCCTTCACAATTCAATTTCATTTTTTATACTGCATTTTTTTGTCAACCAAAATCTTCGTGCGCAAAAACTTCCTCGCGCCTGACCGTTCTCGCCCCAAAACGTCCCAGTGCCAAAACGTCTCCGCGCCAAAACATCCTCGCGCCCGAACGGCAGCGCCAAACGTCCTCGCGCCCAAACGGCTCGCCCCAAAACGGCCACGCCACTTTATTGGTATTGAGTTTATACCTTGCCATCTAATAGCTCATTAATTAATACATTTTATCGGAACGAAGCTGATGTGATGGCTAAAATGTTCAATCGAAATGACCGATCCTCGTGCATCATAAAATGCATAGAAAAAAATGATAAGATTGTTAAAATGAAGCTGCTGGCTGCTAGGCACATTTTATTGTTTAGAAGCCCGTAACTGGCACCCCGTTAAAGTAAACTTGACACACATATACGTCACGTTTATACTCCGTACAAAAAAAAAAGAAATGATTATGATACATCAGATTATATACTGCGCTGTTTATTGACGCAGGTCGGCATTGTCAAGAAGGCGTTCGACGAATGTTCTTTTCAATTGATGTTCAGTCGATTGTAGCACGAGAAGTAATGTGCGAATCATCATTTCATATTTAATACGAATTCACACTGATCATTTTCAAGGTACCAACCGTACCTGTCATCGACGATTGTTCACTGGATTCCTGTATCACATAATGAAGCTAATTCATTTTTTGCTGTTGACGTTTTTCCTAATTTCCAGTGTACGGTAAGTTTTTCAAGCCATTGATTTTATTAATCGTACTTGTTAAAAAACATTACAGGTCATCGAATGTAATCTAAACATGCGCATAAAGCCATAGTTTTATTGGATTCGTTGGACTGAGTAAAAATACTCAATCTCTATCATTTTTATTATTTTAATATTATTGAATCTTATAATCAATTTCAATAGTCAATACAAAATCAGAATGAATATTTCAATGATTTCTTTATGTGTAAAATAATTCCGGATACTCAATTCTCTTTTCAATAACTAACACGATAATGGACCGATGCTGTTTCTAACGTACGATGTATAAAAAAATGTACAATATGACGGCTAATGGAAATTGCTATTCTTATGCGAATGACTCCATACATTACATTTTAGGAATCTTATTTAATATTTTTGTCCCAAATCAACCGATTGCATGTAATCTTTGAATCTGCAAATGGGGCGAGGAAGAAACATTTTTCATAACAACACTCGCGGTCAATATATACACATTAGAATGACTGCAACACAACATTTTTGAATTTCAGAAAGGCCTCTGTAAAACTACAATCAAGAGATACAAAAAAAATGTGTGCAAAGTTTGAAGGTATTGCGAATTTTTTTGATGGTGTTTGTGAGATCTTGGATTTTGAATGCCTCAATACATGTATTTTGCTAAGTTGTTTCTCATTCATTTCTTATGCTTATAACATTTGTGAAGGTGTAACCTTAAGATTGATACAAAATCTGAACATAATGAATCTGGATATAAAGATCAAAAATACCAAAAAAATCCAACGATAAATTTTGTGGATGCATCCCTTATATGGACAGCCGTGATTCCATCTTTTCAAGATTTTGTCTTCAAATACTGTTTCAAGATATTCTAACTCGATGATTGACTCGAATAGCATAAAATCAATGTAGAAAAGGTTTCTTTCTGTCAAAAGTACAACGATTTTTTAAAATCATATTTCACATTTGAATCACAATCCGAGTACAAATTTATCGCAAATAAAACGGGTTCTTCCCATTCATTTTCTGAAAGTATGATCAAAAAATGAAACCGATATGCGACATTATTCAATACGTCGATTCATTGCAGAGATATAAACGTTTTCAAGCCTCGCAAAATAATTTTTTTTTTTTAAGTGAGATGTAAATATCAAATTTAGTCAGTGAATATCCTTATCGCATAAAAAATTTTCAGAAAAATTAAAAGTGGTCTAAATCACGAGCGAACAGTTATTAGTATACCTAAACATGTATATTTTAAGACAAAACATATGTGGATGAAGACGAATGAATAATTTTTGAGATAATAAATCCTTAAATTCGTATATTTATCCGCTTTATTACTCAAATATTTTACCTCAAGAGCAGTAGAGTAGAGCTCTGAAGAGAATAGATATTCCTTGGTACTGCAATGTAACAACTCAAGTCATGCAACACTCCTTGATAAAAATTTCAGATGCATGTTTAGATTACGTATCTCTAGCATTAAAAACAATAATATCGTCACACGATAGTAATACTATCTCGAACCGCGTGCTTGACATAATTTTTCCGCAGTTCGAGAGTATTCACTTTCCCTCTCGATGGCGTGATATACTATACGTCTAAAACTACCCGAATCCGCTCAAAAATATCTGCAGTCCAAAAACTGTACTCATCTCACTTTTAATGGACACAGATATTGTGGAAATGATTTTTTTCGAAACGAGCGATCCTTCAGAGTAGAGTTGTATCAAAGTCATGAGATAAGTAAATTTTTGTACCGCCATGTTATAGATATTTCGATCTGAAAAAATCTTGAAATCAAAATACTTTGGAGTTAACCTGTTCGTGTGTAGTGGTACCAAAGTTTATAAATTATACAAAAAGTTTGATTTTTATTAGCTGATAGCTTTTGAGATATATTTTTTTTTAATTTGACAATTCTTTTTTAATGTACACCACATTTAAAAAAACTGATCAACTTAGCAATCTTTTCAAAATCATCCATTTTTAAATGTGGTTAAAACAAAAATTGAATAATAATTCTTTGCTTCAGTTGTCTTAAAATGATCAAGTCAATCAATTTCCAAGATGTTACAAGAAATGAAAAAAAGTGTACTCTAAAAATAAAAGTTATGTTGGAAACTGTCAGCGAAAAAAGTTGTAATAAATCAGAGATGTTTTTCATTTCATACTTAAACATATGTAAATTGCAGGGAAATCGAATATGTCAAGCGATTTGATAGATGCCTTTACCAAAAAATATCCCAGTTTTTAATCGAAATTGAAAACATTTTTCCAATATTTCATGTCCCACGAAACTGAAATGATCATGATATATGATATATTAGTGCAGTCGCGCTCAAAGAAGCTCATAATCTTATCTTATCCTCTGTCCGCCAGATACAATATTTGATTGGAATTTCAAAATATTTTGTTGTACGTTCTTGAAAGAATTATTGTGCCCATGCAACAAAATATCTATCATTATAACAAAGTTTCAAGAGAATAATAGAAAATCCTGATATTCCTAGATATGAAAATGCGGCCGCGTTTACTAAAATTTTCGGGCCATGCATTATCTTGAATTTTCTTCTTTCCGTTATTTGACGTCGAACGCTACCATGGCTCTTTAATAATGTTGAGGCCGTACAGTCATTTTTTTTACCCAAAAGTTATGCCAGTTTACCTTTCAAAAGTTAGACCAGTTTACAGTTTGGCAATGTTGTTAACACTTTAAAGAAGAGTTGGGAAAAAAAAGACGAAAAACTGGTGAAAGCTGACTCAGTCGAAAACACGGACGGTGACGATACTAGCCTCAAAAAACTGCACGGAAAACAGATTATTCATATGATCTCAGCAAATCTCCTAATAAATCTAAAAAAAATTGACGTTATTCAGCAAGCCTTGCTCATTTTGCCCAAAAAATTTCATATTTTTAGCATAATTTTTAACAGAGATATCACTGAATGTGTCTTGACTTTCGTAAGGTTACATGTTATTTGGCCCAAATTGTTATTCATTGTCTGGAAATTTAACTGATTTTTTTTTACATTTCACTTTATAAGATGCAATCGGTTTAAAAGCAATGACATCATTTTCATTCTAATGCCTAAACTTCCTTAAATTTTTATAAATGTAAGGACACACCGGACCATGCCACATTGTATTTGTTCTTGGATCAATAAGAAAACGTCGAGTGGCATATTAAGTTGATTGAGTGATAAATGGAACACTATTTTTCAGAACCGATGAAAATATTACGCAGTATATGAAATTCCCATCAGGATTCATACTGGGAGTGGCAACATCTTCATACCAGGTTGAGGGTGGTTGGAATGCAAGTGACAAAGGTGTAAATGCATGGGACCAACATACTCATAGGAACCCGTCACTCATCCGAGATGGAAGTAATGGCGATGTCGCTTGCGACTCTTACCATAAGTATAAAGAGGATATTGCAATATTGGAGGATCTCGGAGTCGATTACTACCGCATTTCTCTCAGCTGGTCACGGATTTTGCCAACCGGCTTCGCGAACAATGTTAGCCATGATGGAATTGAGTACTACAAGAATTTGTTGGACGAGCTTAAGACTAAAGGGATAAAGCCCCTGGTCACGATCTATCACTGGGATCATCCAGCAATACTTGAAGATATGGGCGGATGGACGAATGAATTGATGGTCACTTGGTTCGCGGATTACGCAAAAGTCGTTTTCAACGAATTAGGGGACCGCATTGGAATGTTCGTTACGATTAACGAACCCGAAGCACATTGTGCTTTTTCTTACGATGAACCGCGGAGTTTTCCAGGTATTTTCCTTTGACACTTTTTCTATTTCATTAGTGCATGGACGCTCCTATTCAAAAGTTTGGAATTACCTGGCGAGAAAAGCTGTATCAAATATAAGCTTTGTGACAAAAAGTAATCGAACTGACCGACGGCTGTTTGAAAGACTCAAACATCGGGTCCGTTCAGTCCACTTGATACGCACTTACGTCTGTCTAATTAAAATACATCACTTAGTGTAAACCCGACCTCGGCAGAACATCAACCTATTCGAGAGCATCAGAGTAGTATCTTACAATACATTTATCAGCTGTCGGATGAGCCCAGTCTTGTTTCGATCAGATGTACATTCACAGAACATTCACAGCAGTTTGTAGAAAAGTACAATAATCATCATCACGATGTCGTCATAAAAATTGGCACGCTTACTGCGGTAATGTATTTAAAAATGATGTTTTTCGATGAAAATAAACACCCTGATTTTCTTGTGAAACTCGTTTTTAACGATATCTCAGACTTTATCGGTCGATTCCGGTCAGACTCCTCACACCATTATTAGAAATGATTCCTCATGACTTGATAAGCTCTGAAATATACTTATAGAATACCAATCTCAGTGCACCGAAAATTAATATCTATTTCCGTAAGTGTACCAATTTTCGACAAACATCCAGTTTGTGTTAGTGAAGACATTAGAATGATGCCCTCAGCACTTTGCATGAACTGTGCTGTGAATTGTTTAATTGACGTTCAACTACAACAATAAACTGAGGAACTGTGCTATTGCTTTCGAATCGGTGAAGCTCCACCGGAGATCTGATTAAAACCAGTTGTCAGGAATTAATATTTGTAACAACTTTTCCCGCAAGTCTTACAAAATGATATTTACTCTCAATAGGATATTTTACACCATGTAAAAAAATATATAAAAATGCATGATTATGATAGATTTCGTAAAAAGTAAACGAGAAACGTCAATATTTATTCATAAAAATGCAATGTAAATTTTATAATTCAATTTTAAAAATCGTCTTTTTTCATCTGTTTTTCAAATGTCTAAAACGCCATCCGCCATATAGGATTCCAACGTGACGTCACTCCGATAGTAAACAATCTAGATTCTTATTGTGCGCTCTGTGTTATTTTGAAATTTTACAAGTTATTATGCACGTTTATGGACTTTTATCATTCATTTGATTAAAATCGCATTATGGAAAACGGTTTTGTGAGAGCAGAAAGTATAAATCTACCAAAATGATAAATATGTTGATGGTGGCGATGAATCCACAATTTTTGTGGCATTTTTACACTTGTATTATTGCATTCAGACACGAGACACCAATGATATACCACTATAACTCATTATTTTCACAAATCTTATTACTTGGCCTTTCGCAATTGTATTGTTTACTAACGGAGTGACGTCACAAACCAAAACAACATGGCGGCTAGCGTTTCCGCGCGAAAATTGAAAATCATAAATAAAAAATGGTTTTCAAGACATAGTTTTCGGTCTTATAAAATTGAAATAAAAATTCTACTGGCTTATTACGATCTCAGGATTATTTTAAAACAGTTTTCAAAAAAAGGTGTAATACCCTATTATTTCTGGACTCTAGTTGAAGATAAATCGAAATAATTTCTACCTCGGGTCATCAGGTTGTAGAAGACACGGAGATAGCTTGTCAGTTTTACGCGGATGATTATTTATTGGTCTTGATGCAATTTGTAAAAACATCGATAATTGATGGGTCTTAATAAATTGTTACAGGTGTGACACTTCCTGAAATCGCCACGTATTTATGCTTGCACAATAAACTGAAAGCACATGCAAAAGTTTATCATATGTACGACAAGGAATATCGAAGCCGGCAAAATGGAAAGATCGGTATTACATTTGGCTGTACGAATTATTACCCGAAATATGCCAACGATAAAGTGACACCAGATGTATATTTCTCCTTTAAATGCGGCTGGGCGGCTGATCCGATATTCTCCGAAACTGGCGATTATCCCAAAGTAATGAAAGAGCGAATCAGTGAAAATAGCAAGTTGGAAGGTTACCCGAGATCAAGACTTCCGGTATTCAGTCAAGATGAAATCGATAATATAAAAGGCAGTGCCGATTACATGGGCATCAATCATTACACTTCGCTTTTGACGGAACCAGCACCAAAATCCAATACGACTGAATGGTACAAGGACCATGGGGTGATTGAGAGTGTTAACGCCAGTTGGCCTCGAGCTGCCTCGTCCTGGCTTTTTATTGTCCCTGAAGGATTCGGCAATTTGCTCAGAATATTGAAAAATCGTTACGGCAATCCTCCGATTTACATCCTTGAAAACGGATTCTCTGATCATGGCACGAGCCTCAATGATATTCAAAGAATTCAATACCTCCATGATTATATTCAAGAGTTGCTTTTGGCCGTCAATCGTGATAACTGCAATGTAAAAGGGTACTTTCTTTGGAGTTTTCTCGATAGCTTTGAATGGTCTGTTGGATATACCGAACGTTTTGGTATTGTAAGTATTGACTTTCAACAGGCCGACAGACCCAGAACATCAAAACTCTCTTACAGTTGGTTCAAACAGTTACTCCAGTCACGTGATCTTTCTTTAACGAGTATGCCTTAGAACTCACTGGATTCATTCTAAAACATTTCAATGTTTCATTTAAAAATTCATTTTCACTGCGATTTTTTTAATCAAATGAATAAAAATCGTAAAATAAAGTACCTAACATTAGTCATAAACTTGAGTATTCAGAGCGGAAGTAAACAAGCCAATCGTCGAACATATCAAGCAAGCATCTGGCCCTCAACCCGCTCAACATAGCAAAAAATAATGTTTGTAATGACGAATCACTCAATATGTCAATTTTTGAAAACATTGGATTGGGATAAAATTTTAGAATGACTAAAATTTCCAACAGCTAAAATCTCAAGTTTATAATATTCTAATGATAATATGGAAGCAGATCAATTCGACTAGAGTTTTGAATGTTGAAAATAAATAAAATAAAAAATTCAAAGTTCGAAACACGTTTACATCGAAAATAGAATGTAACAATCACCCATAGAACAACGACTAAAATATCGATTTTCCGAAAATTTACTTTTTCGATTCGTAAATCACTACAATCAGCAATACTGTGAATATTCACAATTTCGAAAATATAATAACGAAAGACTAAATATTACTGAGGTTGAAATTGTTACGTCCAGAAGGGACGAACGTGGATAAAGCAAGGTTCAAGTTTATTAAAAAAATACTGCAAATTAAAATTTGCAAATTGCTTCCTCAAGATGGTCAAGATGCATGGTGCTCAAGATGCACATTGCTCTATGAGGTGCTATATTTTTCATTTTGGCTTCCTCATAGAGGAAGCTTTGAGCACCGTGCATCTTGACCATCTTAAGGAAGCAATTTGCAAATTTTAATTTGCAGAATTTTTTTTGTATACAAGGAAATAATGTATTTTTTCTACCTTCTTTTACGAACTTTAATTTATCCCTTTGTTTAAATTCATAAAAAAAAAAAAATAAATGACGAGCCATCAGAAAAAACAGTTTGCAACTTTCAATTTTCATCGTTTTTCTATTTACATTGAAATTAAATAATTCCGACAACTTTGCTGGAAAGTATAGAGGAAGTACAGACTTATACACAATATCCTACAAAATTTCCAAAAATTGAAGCCGTTAGACGATTTTTTTAAAAACTCATATTTTCGTAAAATTCAAAATGTCATAAAATTTAAACCGTTCAACCGATATTCCCCAAATTCAATACCAACCTTCTTATTATGATAGTCTATTTATAAAAAAAAATTATTAATAAATCTCTAAATTTTTGAAAGTTAGAGCGTCGACCCCATTTTTATGGAAATTTCAAAACGTCATCATATTCGTATTTTTTTTCAAATTGTCATAAAATTATCAGAGAATGAAAAGCTTGTATAGATTAACATCTGTGCAAAACGGTAGCCCTGTATCTCAAACCGTTTCCGAGTTATAAACGTTTGAATTTTGCAGTGCCATCACACAACACACACACACACACATCCGGACTTTTTTTCTAGATATGATTTTTCGATGTTTTGGAACATTTTGAGCACATTGACATTGAAAAGTGGAAAAAAAAATTTTTCATCGTCACAAAGCTTCCTCTATGAGGAAGCAAAAAAGGACTAAATGAATATTGTTCAACAACGGAAAACATGTTGATACGAATCTATTTTGTACAGAAAAATGTTATAGCATTTTCAATGAAATAAAATTACTTTCATATTATAGGCTAAAAAAAAGATTTGCTCGATTGTGGAAACTTCATTTGAGTTTAAACTAAAGAAAAAAATGTGAAGTACAAAATGTTTCAATTGAACCAAATATCGGATCAAGCATTCATAGATTATAAGATTTTTCATTTCCATTACAATCTTTAAAGTTTGAAGTCTGAAGTTGACAAACATGCGATCTTTTTGAAGTTTGATTCTTGCAACATTCCTCACCGTGCCACTCATATCATTCGATTTGCACTTGTAAAAGGTGGTTTAATCCGATCATTCACTTGGTTTCCAGCAACGAAAAGATGGAAATTGCGCAACGTTCTATATTTACAAGTGGGAAATCCAAACAATCGAGGTCGCAATGTAATGGAATAACCCGTGTGATTTGCGCAAGGTTGGAATTTATCCACTTGGCTTTTTTTTGAATTATTTTATTGCATTATGAATTGTCTAAGAGAAATCCATGAGAACACTTCAGTGACAATAAAAAATATTATGTGTTAGTATATTCAATGCACGGTGACTGTGATTCATGAATCATATACAATTTCTGTCAGTGCAGAAATGAAGTATATTTATTATCCTTAAACGTAGTCTACGCGGAACAATTTCATGAAAAATTTAGTTTTTAACCTTAAAAAACAAATTTGTTGCAATGCTGCAAAAAGAAAACATTCTTACCATCACCATTACTAGACATATTTATTTGCAATGCATCAGACAGATATACATGAAGCATTCCACGCCAATTCAACCGGGTTTTGACTTCGACCCCTCCGATTTTGTTTGCAATTTTTTATGAGTTAGTACTACTTCTGAAAAGCACACAGGAATTTTTAAAGATTTTTCTGACGCAATTCCACATATAATTTTTTGAAAAAAAAAAAAAATGTTTAGCCCAAATTTAAAAATCTGAAAAAATTCACATAAATCTCATTTTTCATGTGAAAAATTTTCCTCGTTAAATCAAAGTGGGTGCAAGTGTCCATCTGTTAGAAAAAGGCTTTTTCAACGAAAAAAAAATTGAAAAACATAGAAAGAGCTGGGCTGGACTGTTGTCCAATCATTTTTCTATCGAGTAAATCTAAAAAAAATTCCTGAGTGCTTTTTAGAAATAGCACTAACTCATAAAATTTTGCGGACAAAATCGAAGGGGTCGAGGTAAAACGCCGGTCGAATCGGCGTGGAATGCCCCCCATATAAGGTGCAAATTTTGATCTAATTCAGCAACCTTTCGGTGCGTATAGTGGGTTGCATAAATTAAGGCGACACACGACGTTCGCCTTCCCGTCTACACGCTTTATAGGCAGAGGCAAGTCAACTACTCTATTCCCCCACTCAACAGAAATCTATTGATATCAATAGCAGAGGGGTCATTCTCACCTAAATCGAGACACCAAAAATCTAACTTTAAGTATATACCATCCTACCGTGTTGTAGTACGTACATAGTAAATCCTGCTGTACTTACTCTCTCACAGTGCGGTATCGTCAGGAGATCATGCCATACTCGTTCATCCTCTGTAGCAAATTAAACGAATAGCTACGAAAAATATTACTTGGAATAGAATTAATTAATATTCATTAAAAATTTCCATTTAAAAAAAATAACTTCTGTCTCCGGATTTCATCGACGACTTTCTATTAAATCGATCGTTTCCCATGATGAAGATGATCGCGTGTCTGTTTATGATATATTTTCTACCTTCGGCCGTACGGTGAGTTTTTTAGTTTACCTTGATTATCGATAGTGTTCAATTGAAAATTTTACTACTGATCAAAATGACTTGGTGATATTTTGCAATACCCTGTGTAACTGCATAGTCATTATTGTCGTCGTTGTTGTTGTGTTGTTGTTGTTGTCGTTGTCGTTGTCGTTGTTGTTGTTGTTGTTATTAAAAGTTCCATGATAGCCATTAGCCATGATATAATATAGGAACTTTGCATACCGAAACATCTACCTTCAACTTTAACTCTCGTATAAATTTTTGCTCGAAAATGCTGAGGATAATCTTTTCTCTTGATTCATATAGAATTTAAAACAAAATTACAAAAATTTTCAATTTTTCTCCTTCAACGAGACATACTCCGATACGGATCCACTAAAACTGTGACTAATTGGTGCATCAGACTTTGGGGTCTTAAACAATTGTAACCATTTAGCACTCATTCAACTACTGTGCAATGTCGCAGATTGATTTTATTTCAAATTGCTCCAACATAGGATAAAGGTCGTTTGAACCTAGATTAACGTTGGAGAACAAAACGAGCATTAATCACTCATTAAGCTTTCACGGAGGTCGATTATTATTACGCCAATTTTTACTTTTTACACACTCTCATTAGCAATAAAAGGATTATCACCACTGAGAATTAATGTTGGCTATATCTGCGCAGCTTTTATCATTTCATTCATCAAGTCCGATAAGCCAATAATCTATCGTAATCGGAATCGTAATGTATAATCATAACGAATTTACGTTATGATTATTTTGGTAATAATTATTTTTAGCTAGATAATCGTAATTATTTTCGTTTTAGTCTATAATCGTTTTTAGTATAATTGCCTCGTCAGCTTGTGGGAAGCTATCGAAAGAATTTAAAAGAAAACTCTTTAGGAAGAAACTGAAAAATAATGTTTTCTTGCTTTTTAGATTCCTGTACCACTCCATGCTCTTTTATATGTAATACCTATAATATGCATCAAGATAATATTAAAATGCAAAAAGAGGAAAAGAATGAAAAAAAAAGAAGAGCACTACAAAATAATAAGGTCAGAAATGTTTATAGAAAGGGAAAAATCGAAAAAAAATCATCACCAATTTTCAGATTTTTGAATTAAATGTCTTGTCCGGGAGAGCCCTTTTAAAACTCTGTGGCGTCATAAAACCGGCATATTCGCGTATATAAGAATGCGTGGCGCTGGCTCTTCTTTTACGCTTGGCGTTGAGCCGCTACCGCGTCTCTTGATAACGAAATAACTAGAATTTAGCGCGAAGGATATTGCGCAATGTTGTTGAGCAAACGAATCAATAAATATCAATAAGTCGCAAACACTGTTCTTCTTTCCGATTCCAATTAACACTTTGACACACCGTTGAACTTAGCACCTTTGGTTCATGTTAAATGATTTTTTGGACGTTACCAAAATTAAATGCTCAACCACAAACACGTTAAGATAGAAAGATCAAAATTGCAAGGAGGAATTTAAAGAGTTAAACTTCTTTTCGAGCCCTCTTATTTTATGCTTCCATATGGACTAAAATTCCAACCAAAAATGAAACCAACTCCGTAATGCATTCAGGAATTAATGTTGATCGTTTTTTTAATTCAACGAAATATAATAGAATTGCGATTTTAATCGACGAAGCAATTATTCACTCTTCAAATAACCCGATTTTTATTTTTTCGAAAATTATGCTCGAATTCATTTGAACACTTCAACAGGTAGTATTTTATAATGCACTTCTTGTCACGATACTGTTCCACAATACTTGATCATGCATTCCTTGTTAGCTAGGGAGAGAAAAAATTGATTAAGCACTTCATCGGATATTTTTCGAGCAACCAATTTCCAATAAAATATTTCGCTTTTTATTGCAACAACAACAAAAATTTTGATCATTCGCTTTTCTTTTATTTTGATTGTTTTACATTAATGAAAATTCGGTTATTATATTATGCAGTACAAGAATGATATAAACATAATTATAGTTGAAAAGTTAATTTCAGGCAAGAAGTTGCGCGGGCAAAAAGGCAGCATAAATGTAAAAAAAGTTGAAACATTTTAAGTATCCCCCACTTAGTTAGTAGTTCCAGAAAAACATCACCATTTCAACTCCAATTTCCACCATAAATCATAATTCTTCAAAGTTACCGACTAAATCATTGCCTTGAAAAGCTAATCTCAGGAAACGCTCAATCAATATCTCGAATCATGGCTCCATCTCAAAGCAACTCTAATTTTTTTAATAAATTTCCGTTGATTCAGAAATTGTGTAAAAAAAAAAAATTTGAGGCTGTTTCGAGATAAAGCCGTGATTCGTAATATTTACCGTTGTCTATCATTTTCGTCCAGGTAATCCGTGACAAACGTCTATTCTGACGAATCGCAAAACCATTCTCAGATGGGAACCTTCAGTTTCCAGCATCTGGAAGAACTTTGAAAAAAATTAGGTTTAAAAAAACCCTAATAGTTTTAACGACAACCATTCTGCAATAACTTCCAACAAAATTCGAATAAAATGTGAAGGAATCTCGTCGCTATAGCGACTTCACTTTATTTATTATGGTAATTCTATTCTACCAACATGGTTACTCATTATTTCTTTTTCAATTCAAAATTTACCACGTGATATTCAGTAACCAAATTCGTCTTATCATCAGCTATGCTTGCATATAATTTATAGACAAAACTGATTTTTCAATATTATTCTGAAGTTTGAAATTTGAGCAACGTGAAAACTGCTGATTATTTTTCCATTCTCGAATAATTTTAGCAGTGCAATAATTCGGTGACAGCTTAAAATAAAATCCAAATAACACTTGACCTGAAATTTCGCCAATCTATTCGAATGCACTTTTACTTTACTGTTATTTAAAATCAATTATTTGTAGAATATTCGAGTTCGTGAAAAGAATACCTCAATCAGAATGAGAATACAGAGGAGCCTTTGAAGGTTCGTTAACACCGATTCATGCACCTTCTTTCAGAACTGATGCAAACATAAGCGAGCATATGAAATTCCCACCGGACTTCATACTCGGAGTAGCAGGAGCCGCATATCAAATCGAGGGTGGCTGGAACGCGAGTGACAAAGGTATAAATGTGTGGGATGAATATACTCATAGGAATCCATCGCCTATCCAGGACGGAAGTAACGGCGATGTCGCTTGCGATTCCTACCACAAGTACAAAGAGGATGTTGAATTATTGGGGGATCTCGGAGTCGGTTACTACCGCATTTCTCTGAGTTGGTCCCGGATTCTGCCAACTGGTTTTCCGAATAAAGTAAGTCACGATGGAATTCAGTACTACAAGAATCTATTGGACGAACTTAAGACTAAAGGGATAAAACCCCTTGTCACGATCTATCACTGGGATCATCCAGCAATACTAGAAGAAATGGGTGGATGGACGAATGAATTAATGGTCACTTGGTTCGCGGATTACGCACGCGTCATTTTCAACGAATTGGGCGACCGCGTTGAAATATTCGCAACCCTTAACGAGCCAACGAGCTACTGCACTAGGCCTTCCGACGAGCCGCAGATATCTCCAGGTATTTTCTGAATTATACACTTATTTTTTTTTTATTCATTCATGTAGACTCTTGCTCAAAAGTTTGAATAAACTAGGAGTGTGCGAATATTCAAACTCACAAATAATTCGAGATGAATCGAATCGAATTATTCGAATAGTTCAAATAAGTCGAATAATTTGAAAAATTCGAATTCCTTCATAAATTGAGTACTCAACTATCAAACTGAAATGTATTCATTCCTTATGAATTTTGAAAAATATTCAAGAATGTTTAAAAAAAAATTATTTTCCTTTTCCAGTAATAGAGTATTGCACCATTTTATTTTAAACTCTTTTAAAGTAATCCTGAGATCGTATTAAGCCAATAGAAACGAACCAGTAAATTGAATTATTTAATTGAAATTAAAACAAATGCTTTAAATTTGTCTGAAATAACAAAATATTGTAATACAAATCATTCTTCAAATAATGATTATTCTTTAAATCATTCTTCAAATAATGATTGAAAATAAAAAATAAATGATTGAAAAATATAGAGGAGAGTAAGGCAAAGCGGAACACTCCCCCGAAAATTTAGAACATTTTTTGCTCCATTAGAAATCTGCAAAATTTCATTATTCAGCTGAAAACATGCTTCAAAAACTCATAGTTGGAGAGTAGTACACCTATGCTGGTTTCGCCTCATGTAGGACTCTACCTTACAGACCGTCGGTCAAGTAGATTCCCTGATCTAACCCAAACAAACCCAAACAGTCGGTAACAAGGATGGCCACTCTAACCCAAACAAACCCAAACAGTCGGTAAAAAGAATTTCCCTCCCTAACCGAAACAGAACCCAAACAAACCGAAACAGAACCCAAACAGCCCGAAACAAACCGAAACATGTCATCGAACTGAGCTCAAACCCAAACAAACCCGAAATACTACCAAACTGGGATCATACCCAAACAAACCGAAACACTTCAAAGCTCGCGCGCTGGATAGTTGCGGAACCGATAAATGGCGATTCGAGTAGTGGAGATCTCGTGTGCGGAGCCTCGGCTGGTCGAGCATATAAGACAGCTTCAGAGAATTTCCAGGGCTTACAATGGTAAGTCTATCCCAAAATAATTCTCTCATGTACCTTTTTTATAATCCTCATCTTTTGCAGGTGTACAAGAACGTATGTCTGTGTGGAGGGCATGAGTGAGACCCCCGCTTCGACCTCCCGCTGCCGGCCTTTGCGGGGGTGGAAGAGCCTGGGCCGAAGCTGGAGTCGGAGCCGGGGCCAGGGAAAGCGGTGGTAGAGAGGAAGAGGTCTATCCTCGAAGATGACGTCTTCCTCTCTGATGATGAGAATGACGGCCCCCCTCCCGCCGCAAAAGTGAAACAACCTCCAGGGGATGGAAAAAGACGAACAATTCTAATCCCTCCCCTGAAGGCTGCTTCACTTTTGCGGCGGGAGGGGGGCCGTCATTCTCATGATCAGAGAGGAAGAGGTCATCCTCAAGGATATAAGCCCGCAAAGGCCGGCAGCGGGAGGTCCAGTACTTGCCCCTGGAAGCGGGGGTTCCACTCCAGCCCTCCATACAAACATACGTTGTTGTACACCTGCAAAAGATGAGAATTATAAAAAAGGTACATGAGAGAATTATTTTGGGATAGACTTACCATTGTAAACCCTGGAAATTCTCTGAAATCCAAGCGCTACTCCCTGCCTTATATGCTCGACCAGCCGAGGCTCCGCACACGAGATCTCCACTACTCGAATCGCCATCTATCGGCATTTGCGCCAACTATCCAGCGCGCGAGCTTTGAAGTGTTTCGGTTTGTTTGGGTATGATCCCAGTTCGGTCGTATTTTGGGTTTGAGCTCAGTTCGATGACCTGTTTGAGTTTGTTTAGGTTTGAGCTCAGTTCGATGACTTGTTTGGGTTTGAGCTCAGTTCGATGACCTGTTTGAGTTTGTTTAGGTTTGAGCTCAGTTCGATGACATGTTTCGGTTTGTTTTGATTCTGTTTCGGTTTGTTTCGGTTCTGTTTCAGTTTGTTTGGGTTCTGTTTCGGTTTGTTTCAGGCTGTTTGGGTTCTGTTTCGGTTAGGGAGGGGTATCCTTTTTCCGACCGTTTGGGTTAGAGTGGTCATCCTTTTTACCGACTGTTTGGGTTTGTTTGGGTTAGAGTAGTCATCCTTTTTACCGACGTTTGGGTTGGAGCAGGGATTTACTTTACCGGCGGTCGGTAAGGTAGATTCCTACATAAGGCAGAACCAGCATAGCTGTACTACTTTGGAGGGAAAAAATTTTTTTTTTTTATTAATAAATTGAATTATCTTGAATTATCAGATCAAGATAAGCCGTGAAATAGTTATCATCATTGAAAATATGGTTATATCCAATATATATTTGATATTTATACAATTTTATCTCGTTTATTACGATAACTTTCATGGTACTCTTGGAAGAACGTGGGGCAAGAGGACACCATAAGCAGTTAAACTAGTGTCGGTTTCCATACGTTCTGTCAACTATTACTGTATTAAAAAATTGATTTTTCACACTTATCTCTCATATCCTACAAAAAAATTATCGGGCAAAGTGGACTCCCTCTCGAAAAAAAGGTTCTTTTGAAGATTTTGATTAATTTTCTCAGATGTGTGGTGAAATTAAATCAAATTTTAATTTTACGAAAAAAATGGGGCAAAAGTGGTCTTTCCTTTGTGCGATAAAATTTTTGTGTCTACTTTTCCCATTTTTTTTACTTATTTTGAATATTGTTAAAAGTTCTTCGTTTCTTCACGTTCTATTTCAACGGAACTTCGTTGAAAATATTAAAACGATAATGTGAACGTTTTTTTGTATCTACTTTGTTACCTCATTTTTTAATTTATTTTGAATTTTACTGAAAGTTTATCGTTTCTTGACGTTCTATTTCAACAGTACTTGGTTGAAATTTATGAAACAAAATTGATCAATGAAAGAAAAACAAACGCACTGTTCTCATCACATTCATTTTCGTCTGAAATGTGAAAAAAAATCTTATGACTAATATAATTCAGATTAAAATTTGTGTCAGAATCCACGACTCAATTCTTCGATGGAGATCGAAATGGGATCAGCTCATTCGAAGACGCTAGGAGGAACAACTGCTATTGTTTTATTGAACACACATTATATCCATTTTCCATGGTATTACCAAAAAAGCAAAAAAATTGTGATTTTTCTCACTTTCAGATGTGTATCCTTAATAAATAAGAGTATCATAAGAATGTTTTTCACATTTCAGATGAAAATGAGTGTGATGGGAACAGTGCGTTTATTCCTCTTCCATTGATCAATTTCGTTTCATAAATTTCAACCAAGTTCTGTTGAAATAGAACGTCAAGAAACGAAGAACTTTTAGCAAAATTCAAAATAAGTTAAAAAAATGCGGCAAAATGGATACAAACACTCTTTCGCAAAAAGAAAAGACCACTTATTTTCATAAAATTAAAATTTTATTTTATTTCACCACACATCTGAAAAAATTAATCAAAATCGTCAAAAGAGTCTTTTTTCGAGGGGGGGTCCCCTTTGCCCCATAATTTTTTTTTTATAGGATATGATAAATAAACGTGAAAAATCAATTTTGTAATACAGCAATAGTTGACAGAACGTATGTAAACCGACACTAGTTTAACTGCTTATGGTATCCTCTTGCCCCACGTTCTTCCAAGAGTACCATGAAAGTTATCGTAATAAACGAGATAAAATTGTATAAATGTAAAGAAAGGATACTTTCTGTTTACTCCTCGTTTCCCCTTTCCCTTCCCCTTTTAACACCAAAAAGGGGGATTACCATTATATAAATATCACAGATGTTGGAAATATCCATATTTTTAATGATAATAACTATTTATAATATTAACTATTGTTTTATTTAACAGAATGGACAAACGATATAAATAATTTTTCAATCGCTTAGCACACGCGCGATCCGGACTACGTGACTTTCTCAACTAGCCGTTTATCATTTTCATTATTCTCTTTTTCTTTCCATTGCCATGGCCGGAAAATCCCCTTCCACTAGCATGAGGCGAGAAAAAAATAACTTGATTATCCTCAAATCTAACTGAATATGAGCAAAAAGTTTTTTCACATTTAAACTTTCACTTCGAAAAAATATCTGATTCATTCAAAGATTCAAATGAATTTTTACAGGCACGGCACTACCTGGAATCAGTCCGTACATATGTATGCACAATTCGCTTAAAGCGCATGCAAAGGTTTACCATATGTATGACAAGGAGTATCGAAAGCAACAGAATGGAAAAATCGGTATTGTCTTGGGTTGTGCAAATGCTTATCCGAAAAATTCGAACGATACGGAAACTCCAGAAGTATATTTCTCCTTCTTTTGTGGTTGGGCCGCTGATCCAATATTCTCAGAAAGTGGCGATTATCCGGAGGTAATGAAAAATCGGATTGGTGAGAATAGCAAAATGGAGGGCTATCCGAGATCGAGACTTCCTGCGTTCACTCAGGACGAGATAAATTATATAAGAGGCAGCGCCGATTACATAGGCCTCAATCATTACTCTTCGGTTCTAACCGAACCAGCGCCGAAATCGAATACGACTCTCTGGTACCGGGACCATGGGGTATACACGAGTTTTAACGCGAGTTGGCCTCGCTCCGCATCGTC
The DNA here is from genome assembly GCF_019457755.1 of Venturia canescens. Lineage (NCBI taxonomy): Eukaryota > Metazoa > Arthropoda > Insecta > Hymenoptera > Ichneumonidae > Venturia > Venturia canescens. The sequence goes on from NC_057430.1 coordinate 7,574,777, forward strand.
TTGGCTCAGAGTCGTACCCCAAGGATTTGGTCATCTACTTAGAATATTGAAAAATCGTTACAACAATTTTCCAGTTTACGTGCTCGAGAATGGGTTCTCCGATGACGGCACGAGTCTCAATGACACTCAGCGAATCCAATATCTTCACGATTATATCAAAGAATTGCTCTTGGCCGTTAATCGAGACAAATGCCCTGTCAAAGGATACTTTGTTTGGAGCCTTTTAGATAACTTTGAATGGAATGATGGATATAAATTTCGATTCGGTATTGTCAACGTTGATTTTCAAAAGTCAGATAGACCTCGCACACCGAAACAGTCTTTCGAATGGGTCAAACAATTAATTCGAACACGTGAACTCCCACCAGTCTAATGACGTCCACATTGACGAAGAAACGCACAAATATACCAAGCATCCTTCGAGTCTATCGCGACAATGCAGTCTACGGTGATGGGAGTGAAATTTAATGGCATTCAAATTTTTTTAAATAGTGAGCGTACCTCTTTCGTATGATTTTCCATTTACGGTTTTTCACGATTATTTTTGCTTCCTCGTAGAATGTGCTCAAAATGTCCAAAAACATCAAAAAATCATATCTAGAAAAAATGTCCGGATGTTTGTGTGTGCGTGCGTGTGTGTGTGTGTGTGTGTTATGCAGAATTCAAACGCTTATAACTCGAAAACGATGTGAGATACAGAGCTACCGTTTTGCACAGATGTTAATCTGAACGAACTCTTAATTCTCTGATAATTTTGTCAGAATTTGAAAAATAAAATACGAATAATACGACGTTTTGAAATTTTTAAAAAAAGGGTGGCGACGCTCTAACGTCCGGAAATTTTAAGATTTATTACTAATTTTTTTTTTTTTATAAATAGATTATCATAATAGGAAGGTTGGTATTGAATTTGGGAAATATCAGTTGAGCGGTTTAAATTTTATGATTTTTTTAATTTTACGAAAATATGAGTTTTTCGAAAAATCCGCTTTAATTTTTGGAAATTAATTTGAAAAAGTTAAAAGTCGATAAATGAGTTAAAATTTTATTTAAAAAAAAATTAAAAGTAACGAATTGCTTTCTCAAGCCTTTAGAACAATGCTTAAAGCTTCCTCTATAATGAAAAATATAGTACCTCATAGAGTAAGCTTTGAGCATCGTGCATCTGGACCATCTTGAGGAAGCAATTTGCAAATTTCAATTTCCAGCACTTTTTTGTGTATTTACACGAGATTCAAAGCTCTACGGTAACTATATGAAAAATGCCACAGTCGTCATTATTGTCTCAAAGTTCTTCAAAATGGACCGTACTCCATGAGAATCAGTTTTAAAAAAAACTCAAAAACCAGATCGAGCTATCTTTTGCAATCCACGTTTTTTGTGTTTCCTCCGATGTTTCAGTTATGGAGAGAAAAAAAGGTGCCGTCTTATGTCAACGATGGATAGCAAAGTGTAAGCAAAATCTCAGTTGAATTAAAAATTTGCCATTTCTAGAATCTTAAAGCGTATCAGACAATTATGATATTATGACTAAACGTGAAAAAAAAGTTTATATCTGTGTAATAACACCGAGAAAAAAATGGTCAATTCGTTACAAAAAGCAAAGCTTCTAGACGAATCGAAGCACGTGAGTCAGTCTCAAAAATAAATTTGGTGAAATTCACGCAATTCCGGACTTTACCGAAAGTTCAATTAGCCTGTTACCAGCAGTCCAACTTAAAATAAACTAGAAACTGGGGAAAATTGTATAAAAAACTTGAATATAAAACTATCGCAGTCATGATTGTTCTTTCAATTCTGCTTAATTAATTTTTTTTTCACTTTCCACAATAACATGACAAGAAAAAAATCTTCATCTATCTTAAACCGTCCTTCTCTTGTAACGGATTCTTTTCTCTACAAACGACCTATGCAGTGGGTTTGTTTACAAAATTACGAAAATTTACAATTGATATTGAAGAAAATAAAGTATTCGGAACATCAATGGCAAATTTGTGGTGATTTCAAAATTGCAACACTACTTTTAGGTCAACAATCGGGGTTCACAAAAAATCCCTGCTTTTTATGTTTATGGGACAGTAGAGACAGAAAAAAACACTATGATCAGAAAGGGTGGCCAACAAGAACAAACTTCGATCTAGGCCGTAACAACGTCATACGAACATCATTAATTGATCCTTCGAAACCACCACTCCACATTAAGCTTTTGGTCTTATAAAGCAGTATGTCAAAGCTCTGGACAAAGATGGCGATTGTTTCCAGTATTTGGGAGAAAAGTTTCCCGCGATGAGTAATGCGAAATTAAAGGAGGGTATATTTGATGGACCACAAATTCGTAGTTTATTTGGAGACGAAAATTTCATTAAAAAAATGAACGATACTGAAAAGGCAGCATGGAAAAGTTTCAACAACGTTTCTCAGAACTTTCTGGGAAATGAGAAAAGTGAGAAATGCCAGGATTTAGTTGAAGAGTTGTTGGAAAATTATAGAAACTTGGGTTGCTTGATGAATCTCAAACTGCACTTTCTACACTCCCACCTCGACTACTTTCCTGAAAACCTTGGAGATCTAAGTGAAGAACAAGGGAAAAGATTTCATCGAGACACCAGCGAAGTGGAGAATCGGTATCAGGGAAGGTGGAATATCAATATGATGGCAGATTTTTGCTGGACGCTAAAGAGAGAAAGAGGAAAAGAAACCGACTGCATAGGTCGTTCGTGGAGAAAAGAATCCGTTACAAGAGAAGGAAAAAGTTGAAAAAAATCAATAAACCAGAATTGAAAGAACAATCATGCCTACGATAGTTTTATATTCAAGTTTTTTGTAATTTTCCCCAGTTTCTAGTTTATTGCGTACAGAATATATAGATGTTTTTATTCGTGTACAGTTGTAGGAAACTTAACGCTACGGGAGTGGTTCAGTAAACTAAGACAACTGATTCAAAATGTATTAATGATTTAATGATAATTTGAAAATGAAATGTGACAACGATCTTTCTCCTTGGAGCTTATTACAGAGACTGTCTTCTATTCCGCGTGCTTCGCCTTCTTTTGTTTTTCCCCTCTCTCTGGCGGAGCTACTAGCATGGCGTGAAAATTGAACCGATATACTCGCTTCCTACATTCGGCCATTCCTGCTACTCTTCGGCCTCCGAAGAGTCATATCGGAAAGATTTCATATAGTCGGCCGCCGTCGTCGTGATCTTTGGACCTTCTCCTTCTCCTACTCGGATAACTTCGTAGCGATTTTTTCCATTGATTTGAGAAATCTTGTATGGTCCCAGATATTTTTTCCTTATCTTGAGCCCTGGTCCGAACTGAGTTCGTTTTATGGCTACCAAATCTCCCTTTTTATAAATCGGAGCTTCTTTACACGCACGATTGTGCGTTCGTCGATTCTCTTCCTGAATTTTGTAAAGATTCGCTTTAGCCAAGCCTCGTAAATCGTCTCTCTCTTTCTCGAACAGCTCAATGGTTTCCTCTTCGATTATCGATAATATTTTAGGATCTTCTCGTCTCCGCATCTTCACTCCGAACATTAGCTCGAAAGGTGTCATCCCAATACTCCTTTGATACGTACTATTCAAACAACGTTGAACCTGCTCTACGTGATGATACCACTTGTCGGGAGCGTCCAAAGACAGTTTGGTTAATATCGGTATGACGATTCTGTTGAGTCTCTCAACTTGCCCGTTTCCACGGGGCACTCCAGTAGTAATCTGAATGTGTTCGATGTTTTCTGATCGGCAAAATTCGCTGAAATCTGTTGAAGTAAATGCTGCCCCTCGGTCGCTTACTACCCTCTGGGGGTTGCCAAATACGGTTTGCTGCGTTCGTAATCTCGCAATGACTTCTCGGGCATTCGTAGTTTTAGTGGGATACAGCCACGTGAATTTTGAAAATCCATCCACCACAATGAAGAGATGTTTGTAGAGTTTTGAGGTGGCTGTCATCGGACCTAGGTGGTCAATATGATAGGTCGACAATGGGGTATCTCCTTTAGGAATTGGTTGTAATTCCCCTTCTTTTTTCCCTTTCTTTTTCTCGGCGAGAATACAGGGAACACAACAGCTAACGAACTTCTCCAGTTTTTCTTTTAATCTTGGAATATAAAATTCGTCCTGAATGCTTTCAGTCATCTTTTTCACTCCAAAGTGGCCATTCTCATGAGCCTTGCGTATAATGTCTGTGTGCATGCTACTTGGTAATACAATGACGTTTTTATCTCCTACTCTCTTCATCAAAATTCCGTTCTCGACGAGATAGTCCTCATATTTTTCTTTTTCAAGAATACGCTTGATTACCCGTATCCTCTCGTCATCCTCCTGCTGCTTCTTGACCGTTGACGTAACTGTATCATCCACAATCATGAGCGGGTATCTGCTGAGGGCATCCACATGCCCCATTCGGTGTCCTTTGCGATGTTCAATATCATAATCAAATCCTTCGAGAAACAACGCCCATCTTGCTATCTTGGCTGCTATATCCCGCTTATCTAAAGTCTTCCGAAACGCATCACAATCGGTCACGATCTTGAACTTGATACCCTGCAGGTAAACTCGGAATTTCTTGACAGCGTTGATGATTACCAAAACCTCCAACTCGTAAGAATGCAGCTTCTTTTCGGCCTCTGATGTCTTCCGACTCATAAAGTGCACGGGATGGAACTTTCCATCATCTTTATCTTTTTGCACCAATGCCGCTCCATAACCAAGCTTACTGGCGTCGGTATGTAGTTCCGTCGTTGCATCCGGCCGGTATATCTTCAGTACGGGCTCTGTCGTCAATGCGTTTTTTAACTCTCTAAATGCATATTCGTGTTCGGGCCCAAACGTAAAAGTCTGATTTCCCTTGAGTGTGTCGGACAGCGGTCGTGCAATGAGTGCATAGTCTTTTATGAATTTCCGGAAGTATCCCGTGAGCCCGAGGAAACTCTGGATGTCCCTGCAACACTTTGGTTTTGGATAACTTTGTACGGCTCGGATTTTCTCATCCGATGGACTAATGAACCCTCCCTCGATCACATGGCCAAGGTATTCAACCCGTTTCTTCAAGAATTGGCATTTTTTCCAATTGATCGCCAACCCTTTTTCCGCTGCTACCGCCATTGTATCTCGCAGGTTATCAAACGCTTCTGCCTCATCCTTACCAGGTACAATAATATCGTCCATATATGTGAAAACAATTCTTCGATTAGACAAATCCCGAAATACTTCATCAACAAACCTGAGAAAATTGGTTGGGCTATTCGTCAACCCAAAAGGAGTCTTCAGGAACTCGTATTGGCCCTTGTGCGTCACGAACGCCGTATACTTCTGACTTTCTTTGGCTACCGGAACATGAAAATACCCGTTTTTAAGATCCAATACCGAAAAAACTCGAGCCGTCGCTAATTCATCGATGCAGTCTTCAATCAATGGCATCGGGAAGTGATCCCGTATAATCTTTTTATTCAATTGGCGATAGTCCACACACACCCGGTGAGATCCATCCTTTTTCTTCACAATAACCACGGCACTTGAGTATGGGCTATGGCTACGTCGTACAATCCCCTCTTTTAGCCACTCATCAACTTGTTTTTCGAGGATATCTTTTTCTTGAATTGACAATCGACGTGGCTTCGCGCATACTACCTCATCATCCTTTAGTACAATTTTCGTCTCCACGTTGGTCTGTACTTGTTTGCTCGGCTTGTGATCTTCCATAAGCTGTTGAATTCGTTGCTTGTACGGTTCTCGCACTTCGATGGTATCTTGATCAACGTAGTTTATCTGCAAAAGCTGTCGACTCACTCCTTCCTCACTATCTGTTTCCTTGATTTCGTCCTCATTTGGTCTTTTTACTGCTAATTCTTCGTCCTTCGCATATTTTTTCCGGATTGTGAGTTTTCCCCCATCGATGTTTATCACCATTTGCTTTTGAATGTCTTTGCCCAGTAACATCTTGGAATCCATCACCTCGACCGGGACAACGTAAACCTCGTTTCGATAAAGGTCATCCCCAACCCAAATTTCAGCATCGAAGACTCCGATGGCCTTGGTACGCGTGTTCCCAAACCCCTTAAAAATACGCTCGGTCCTTTTCAGAGGAGCGTTACTGATTTTCCGAAATTCATCGTTTCGCAACACGGTGTTAACACTTCCGGTATCAAGTAGCGCTGAAATTTCATTGTTACTCAATCGCACACTGACTTCTTCCCCTGACATTGTTACACAGTTGACCGACTCCCCGCGTTTACTGGATTTTCCCACCTTCTCGCATTTCGGCGCAATATGACCAAACTGATCACATTTAAAGCATTTTGGTCCTTTTTCTTTATGAGGACAATTATTTACTTCATGATCCTTTGACCCACATCCAAAACAACGGATTTTTTTCATCGTTCCCTGCTTGTCATCTTTTTTATCTTTATACGTCTTGGACTTTACCTCATCTTTGGGTGGTTGTTTCCTTCGCCCAGATCTTTCCTTCATGCGATCGTAGAGTTCGAAATTTTTCTTCAACTCCTTGAGCGATCGTGAGTTGTATAAAATCTGTTTATTTGACTCGTCATCCTGTACCCCATCTATAATGTACTGGATAATAGCTTCATCTTCTACATACCCTTGTTTGGCAATGGTTTGCATCGCATAAATATACTGTCGCGACGTCTCATTCGTTTGTTTTCTCCGTGTCCGCAGCTGTGAGTGAATGGTTGCACTATTGGTTTCAATTTCGAACTCCTTTATTAGACTATCTTTGAGCTTCTTCCATGTTATTAGCCCGCGTTCTAATGCTATAAACTCTTTGGCTGACCCTTGAAGCATTTTTTTTCCATAAATCACCATCTGCAATTCATTCCAACGTAACAATGCACTCGTATCTTCAAACTCAGATATCCATTGTCGTATGGGCATTTTATCATCGCCTGTGAAAAACGAAATACTCCCTTCCACATCTTTGATCGTAAAAGTGTTTGCCACCGGCACCATTGTCGCTCTTGGTATATCGCCTTCAGCTCGTTCTCGACCTCGACGTTCCACCCTCTGTGTTTGTCGTCTGACTCTTCTTGTTCCCTCATCTTCTGTCCGTTCGCCATTTGCTGCTCTGTCTGTTTGTTCCTCTTCCTCAGATTGTTCACTTTCGCTATCTCTTTCGGATTGTTCGCCTTCATCGTCTTCATCGTCTTCATCCTCGCGCTCCATTACGTCCCGTAAGCGTGCCACAAGCACCGATTTTTTCCCGCCTGTCGGCAAATTTAGTTTTTCTAACTGCTCACGTAACTGTTTTACCTTCATGTCTTCGATCGCTATCGCCGAAACTCGCGTCGTTCCACTAGTTGTCTCCACTTGCTCGCCGGTGTTTCCCCGATCTCCCTGGTTCCTACCCCCATTCTCCTTACTGAATCCAATCAATGCGCCATCTACCTCTTTGGCCGTCAGATTCTCTTGTGAGCTCATCTCGTCCGCGCCTTTTTCTTCGTCCTTCCCGCCTTTCTTCACTGGCGGCGTCCTCAACATTCGTCAATGTCACCCACTCTATCGTTAATATTGTATTTCTTACGACCTGAATCCCACTCTCGACCGTTTCGAGGTACACAACTCTTTTCCCCACAACTTATCTCGCCGCTCTCCTTTTCGGCTTATCCGTCACTTGTTTTCCTGTCGCAACTTCACCACTCATACGTTCTCCCGCACCGACGTTGTTTCGTAAGCCTTCTCGAACTGTACACACTTGACTGGTTACCCTCGCGTCAACTTTCGCGATGCACCTCTTCGTACGTTCGACTTTCCAACTTGCTTACTTCCCCAACTAATCGTATCGGCTTAACTTGCTTATTTCCCCAACTAACCTCGGCTTTTGACGTTTTTTTTTTTTTCGATCCCGGCTGAGCCCCCAAATGTAGGAAACTTAACGCTACGGGAGTGGTTCAGTAAACTAAGACAACTGATTCAAAATGTATTAATGATTTAATGATAATTTGAAAATGAAATGTGACAACGATCTTTCTCCTTGGAGCTTATTACAGAGACTGTCTTCTATTCCGCGTGCTTCGCCTTCTTTTGTTTTTCCCCTCTCTCTGGCGGAGCTACTAGCATGGCGTGAAAATTGAACCGATATACTCGCTTCCTACACAGTTTAAGATGAATCATGCATATGTAAAACATTTAAAAAACTATTTTTTGACGTTTTTTTGCTATTTTTTTGTTATTTTTCACGATCTTCGATGGAAGTACGCATGATCGGGACTACTAGCTACCGGAATCGGATTGAGCTGCTTGAAATTTGTAAAGAACAATTTTAGCCGGTTTTTTCCATCGAACCAAATTTTGGAGACGTACGAGTTAAATAAACGCCCGGTTTCGGTTTCAGCTCATCAAAATACAAAAGGAGCGTACTCGATCTAGATCAATAAAACTCTTCTTCTACCCATGCTAGCGATTTTGACTCATTTTTAGAGATTTTTGCAGTTACTCAAAATTTTGCGAGTAAATCAGCCGATCTGACTCCAGATTCAGATTCAGCGCATCGAATTACATAAAAAAACACCCCGATTAAGGTCGAAGACAACTTTTATCATGCTTTAAACAGCAATTTTCCGTCATTTTTGCGGTTTTTTGAAATTTACTAAAAATTTTGGAGATGTATCAGTCAATCTAACCTTCGATTCAGATTCAGCGTATCAAATTACATGAAAAACAGCCTCGCGTATGGTCGAAGACAACTTTTATCATGCTTTAAACAGCAATTTTCCGCAATTTTAGCAGTTTTTTGGAATTTACTCAAAATTTTGGAGGTGTATCAGTCAAGCTAACCCCCGATTCAGATTTAGCGGGTCAAATTACATAAAAAAATACCCCCGCCTAAGGTGAAGAGAACTTTTATTATATTCTTAACAGCGATTTTCCGCAATTTTTGCGGTTTTTTGGAATTTACTCAAAATTTTGGAGGTATATTGGCCAATCTGACCCCGGATTCGGATTCAGCGGGCCAAAATACGTAAAGATTGATGGGTCCGGTTCTAGGTACTTACAACTTTTTCTTTTTTGTGTGCCGGTGTAATTTGTGCAATTATAACCAGTACAAAATATTTCTTTTGACGTATTCTGCAAAGTCTTGGTTATTTCAACTAAACTCACTTTTGCTTAGTAAATAAGTTCGAGGACTTTGTAAGCACTTCAAGGACTCCTACACACACCATGTTATGCAAAGTTATTTTTATTCGATAAAACGGAATGTTTCGGCAGCACCGTATCACACGCACTTTGTCTCGTTTTTCCAGTGACTCGATAACCAACACTTGACTCAATACTATTTCTACGCACGAAAAAGAACATGGCTTTTTGTTACCTGACCGCAGGTATATGTTTGCGTACATTTAATTGTAGATTAATTGTCAAAAGTTGCCCAATCCACTGATCTACAAAAAATTATATGCATGATATCTCGAGAAAAAGTCAAACTCATGTTGTCAGATTGAACTATTTTTGAATTTTAACGAGCGAACGAGCATTATTTTCGCAGGATTTATTTTTTTCTCATATATCGATGTATATACTAATGTATAGCGTAAGCGTAAGTACGAAATCCACCACATATATTCTTCATTAGTATAACCGCAAATGCAATGTCCATCTGCAACCCCGAGACCGAGTGAAACCCGTCTAGTCAATAAAAATACGAAATGTCACTCGATTTTTCGGTATACATTGGCAATCAACTTTTTTCTTAGATATGAAGATATACGTTTAAAATGAGGTGAGTAAAAAACAAATCTGACCAAAATAACCCGAACCCAACAAAAAAAACATGCTCCATTCAACCCAGCTCCATTTCGTAATAATGGAAAATTATTTATGAAACGACCTTGTAAATAAAAATGGACGGACATGTAGGGGTTACAGCTCGTTTGGGCCAAAACCATTTGAGCCAAAATCATTTGAGCCAAAAAACAAGCGAGGATCGTGCAACTCTTGAAAGTGATGTAAGATGGCGCCACCGCTGTTTTGTCGATAATCTGACGATAGTAGATTCGACGGAGATACCCGAAGGTGTACTTGATTTGACTAGTTCGGTTAGCGGATTCCGGGCATCCGGAATACGAGGCCACAGCTGTGCATTCGAATCGGAAAAGAATTTCAAGCAATATATATAGTAATACTGATAGTATTAGCGACATGGGGATGGCAATAATAACAAGAATGCTCGTGAAAAGTGTAATGGGGAAGCGGTCGTCTTTGTTACGCATTGTATTAATTATTTATCAATAAAGTGGAAACACAACGATGAAAACACAATGTGATAAATTTTTTTTGATTGTGTTATATAATTGCTAATTGACCAAGTAATTTCCAATTGATGGTAGACAGCGCCAAGGTTATTGATATCTAGGTATATTTCTCCACGTTTTCGACGTCTACGTATATTCCTTAATAGTTTTCGCTATCCAGGTCGACGGTTCCATGATTTTCGATGTCTAGGTATATTTCTCCAGGGTTTTCGATGTCTAGGTATACTTTTTCATAGTTTTTGGTACCTAGGTCAACGGCTCCATAGTTTTCGATGTCTACGTATGGTTTTTGATGTCTAGGTCGACGGCTTCATAGTTTTCGAGGTCTAGGTATATTTTTTCATAGTTTTTGCTACCTAGGTCAACGGCTCCTTAGTTTTCGATGTCGAGGTATATTTCTCCACGGTGTTCGAAGTCTAGGTCGACGGTTCTATGGTTATCGATGCCTAGGTATATTTCCCCACGGTTTTCGATGTCTAGGTATATTCCTTAATAGATTTCGCTATCCAGGTTGACGGCATCACGGTTTTCGATGTCTAGGTATATTCCTTAATAGTTTTCGCTATCCAGGTCGACGGCTCCATGATTTTCGATGTCTAGGTATATTTTTTCATATTTTTCGCTATCTAGGTCGACGGCTCCATAGTTTTCCATGTCTACGTATATTTCTCTGCGGTTTTCGATGTCTAGGTATATTTCTCCATATTTTCCGATGTCTTGTTATATTTCTCCATGGTTTTTGGTGTCTAGGTCGACGGCTTCATAGTTTTCGAGGTCTAGGTATATTTTTTCATAGTTTTTTCTACCTAGGTCGACGGTTCCATGATTTTCGATGTCTAGGTATATTTCTCCAGGGTTTTCGATGTCTAGGTATACTTTTTCATAGTTTTTGGTACCTAGGTCAACGGCTCCATAGTTTTCGATGTCTACGTATGGTTTTTGATGTCTAGGTCGACGGCTTCATAGTTTTCGAGGTCTAGGTATATTTTTTCATAGTTTTTGCTACCTAGGTCAACGACTCCATAGTTTTCGATGTCTAGGTATATTTCTCCACGGTTTTTGAAGTCTAGGTCGACGGTTCTATGGTTATCGATGCCTAGGTATATTTCCCCACGGTTTTCGATGTCTAGGTATATTCCTTAATAGATTTCGCTATCCAGGTTGACGGCATCACGGTTTTCGATGTCTAGGTATATTCCTTAATAGTTTTCGCTATCCAGGTCGACGGCTCCATGATTTTCGATGTCTACGTATATTTCTCTGTGGTTTTCGATGTCTGGGTTGACGTTTCCATAGTTTTCGATGTCTAGGTATATTCCTTAATGGTTTTCGCTATCCAGGTTGGTGGCTTCATGGTTTTTTATGTCTAGGTATATTTCTCCACGGTTTTCGATGTCTAGGTATATTCCTTAATAGTTTGCGCTATCCAGGTCGATGGCTCCATGATTTTCGATGTCTAGGTATATTTTTTCATATTTTTCGCTATCTAGGTCGACGGCTCCATAGTTTTCCATGTCTACGTATATTTCTCTGCGGTTTCCGATGTCTAGGTATATTTCTCCATATTTTCCGATGTCTCGTTATATTTCTCTATGGTTTTTGGTGTCTAGGTCGACGGCTTCATAGTTTTCGAGGTCTAGGTATATTTCTTCATAGTTTTTTTTACCTAGGTCAACGGCTCCTTAGTTTTTGATGTCGAGGTATCCCTAGATATCGAAAACTATGGAGCCGTTGACCAAAACGTAGAAAAATATGGAGCCGTTGACTTAGACATCGAAAACCGTGCAAAAATATTCCTAGACATCGGAAACTATGGAGCCGTCGATCTAGATAGCGAAAACTATGAAAAAATATACCTAGACATAAAAAAATATAGAAATTTTATGGTCAGTTGGCAGAACATTTTGGATTCAATAGAAAATCATCGTCAATTGGCAATATCTCCTCCACCAATTGGAAATTCAAAGATCATTTGGAATGAAGTTTCCATCAATTACCAATTATTCAGGCAATTGATTTCATTTGAAATATTTACTGAGTTTCTGTCAATTGTTAATAACAATTCTCTGAGTGTGCATTTTCGATCAATGCAAAAATAACAAATTTCACATTTTTTTTCTCCGATCTTTGGTTGTATCGCTCGGTGTATTATTCATTCCTGCTGATGGCTCGTGAAAAGTGTAATTGAGAAGCGTTGATCGTTGTTGCGCAGCATTGTATAAATTATTTATCAAAAAAGCGGTTGAACCCAACAAAACAATACAATATGATAATTGTTTTTTTTATTATGTTATATAATAAATCAGGAATAGTAATTATATAAATTCGATTATGCGTAAGTCTCGTTGTCGTAACTATCAATCCCGTATTCGTTTACGAGAATGCTTGACAATGGACATACAATGAACGATCATTGTCGTATCGCTCGGTGTATTATTCATTAGTGAGGAGAACGATCTTCTCGCAAGCACCAGGCCCGACTGCCGTCGTCATCGCGTCCGGAAAAAATTTTATTTTGTGCATTATTGAACGCGAAATTCTGACTTTTCTTCTAGGATTCCATGGAATTCTTTATGCTCAGATTCAGAAGATTTATGGATTAAAGAATCCGTAATTCTTCTGACTATGAAAGAGTCGTTGTCGTAATTGAATAAACCAAATTTTAATAAAAGCGAGATATCAAGAGACGTGGTAGCGGCTCGACGCCAAGTATTAAAAGGAAAAACTGCAGCGCAAAAGAAAAGCCAGCGCGAGCCCTGCCGCTACTCTTATATACGCTAATATGCCAGTTTTATGACGTTTTTAATACTAACATGGTACTGAGATCATCGTACCTCCGCTACAGGTTTTTTTGTACCATCAACAAAGCTAGTGTTTGCAACGACTTGTCCATTTTGCGTTCTTTTCTCATTTATATGATTTCAATCCATAGTAGATAAAAGTGTATATGTCTTGTGCTCTCTGTAGCTCAGAGGGGAGGAATTTCAATAGTCGTTCGATATAAATTTCCGGCATATTCGGTATCGTCAAATCAATTGTAAAAATTCATGAAATGATTCTGAATGATTTCTGGGTTATTTTAATAGCAAAATTTCTGTATTACCTTTCGCAAATTTTTTCTCCTGCAACGCATTTTTTACAGAATCCGGAATAATCCCGAGTTCAAGATGAAACGGAACGAAAACCGGACCCATGTCGAGAGATATATGATTGACCCTTCGGTCGATCGTTGCAGGTTCCCAAGCGTGTCTTGAAACGACGAGTGTACAGAAAAAAATATTCTAAAAACCGATTTTTATTTTTTCTGATTTGTAATTTTTTCAGCAAACGACGTTGTCTTCGACGTTCTAGATGCAAACGTTGATAATAATTAAGGAAATTGTTTTTGAAAATTTTACGAGATTATAAAAAATAAACTCATACGATTCGTGTAAGGGAACACATAGTTTTCTCAATTTTTAGCATTATGATTGTTGAAAATAAATTACATTTATAAGATTTTGATCAATTGAAATTGTTATTAGTGAGTGTGTATATTTATTGTATATTTTTTCTAAATTGTTAATGATTTATCCTAAATTATGGTGGTTCAATATTTCAATTTTTTGCAATTGTTCGTCATCTTCGAAAAGAAAACCGCCTGTTGCGATCGCTGTACCTTGCTGGAGAGTTGATTTTCCGTTCTCACCAAAATCTGGCGTTTGAATCACCGAGCCTGCTTGAACAACAATACTCGAAGTACAAGTTTTTTAATCGCTGAACAACGCCGCCTATGCATACTTCTTCGTTCGATGATGATATACTTGCGCGCAACAGCAAAAAAAAATAAGTAAACAATAATATGCAAGTTCGAATATTAAACAAAAATAAATTGTAGATATTTTATTATGAAATCTTTGTTGTGATACTGTTGTCATTAAGGAAGTTGAGGCATTAGAATGAAAATGATGTCACCGCTTTTAAACCGATTGCATCTTATAAAGTGAAGTGTAAAAAAAATCAGTTAATTTTTCAGACAGTTTAGGAGCGTCGTTGCTGAGAAAAGTCAATAACAATTTGGGCCAAATAACATGTAATCTTATGGAAGTCAAGACACATTCAGTGATATCTCCGTTAAAAATGATGCTAAAAATATGAAATTTTTTAGGCAACATGAGCAAGGCTTGCCGAATAATGTCAATTTTTTTTCAGATTTATTAGGAGATTTGCTGAGATTTTATTAATAATAATCTGTTTTCCGTGCAGTTTTTTGAGGCTAGGATCGTCACTGTTCGTGTTTTCGACTGAGCTTTCACCAGTTTTTCGTCTTTTTTTCCCCAACTTTTCTTTAAAGTGTATGCAACATTGCCAAACTGCAAACTGGCCTAACTTTTGAAAGGTACAGGTCATCACTTTTGGGTAAAAAAATGACTGTACAGCCTCAACTTCCTTAATTATAACAGATAAGAAAATTCCAACAATTGTTTTTACACATGACAAAAAGGTTGAAATTGGATCACTCAATTAACGATTGAATGTTTTGATAACTTTTTGACTTTCGATCGAATAATCTATACCCGAGCTTGCCAAAGTAGGTACTTTTTTAGTCCTTGAGAGCGATATTTGCATTTAATACAGCTGTAAGTTGAGTAAACATTTCAAATGGTATATTTTTCAGAACGCCTTCGAAAAAATAGTCCAAGTTCTGCATCAGAGTTTTAAACAATCCTTCAAGTGATATTTATGGCAAGAGCCTGAGCCTTTTCGGCGGATTTCTTTTAAAAATCGAAACTTACGAAATAACTAGAACATAAGATCGTTCTCCTCACTCCATTTATTTCAGTCTCAGTGTTTACCGAAGACTTACCAAACATGGCTGATGATAAAATTCATCAACGGGAATGAATAATACACCGAGCGATACGACAATGATCGTTCATTGTATGTCCATTGTCAAGCATTCTCGTAAACGAATACGGGATTGATAGTTACGACAAACGAGACTTACGCATGATCGAATTTATATAATTACTATTCCTGATTTATTATATAACATAATAAAAAAAACAATTATCATATTGTATTGTTTTGTTGGGTTCAACCGCTTTTTTGATAAATAATTTATACAATGCTGCGCAACAACGATCAACGTTTCTCAATTACACTTTTCACGAGCCATCAGCAGAAATGAATAATACACCGAGCGATACAACCAAAGATCGGAGAAAAAAAATGTGAAATTTGTTATTTTTGCATTGATCGAAAATGCACACTCAGAGAATTGATATTAACAATTGACAGAAACTCAGTAAATATTTCAAATGAAATCAATTGCCTGAATAATTGGTAATTGATGGAAACTTCATTCCAAATGATCTTTGAATTTCCAATTGGTGGAGGAGATATTGCCAATTGACGATGATTTTCTATTGAATCCAAAATGTTCTGCCAATTGACCATAAAATTTCTATATTTTTTTATGTCTAGGTATATTTTTTCATAGTTTTCGCTATCTAGATCGACGGCTCCATAGTTTCCGATGTCTAGGAATATTTTTGCACGGTTTTCGATGTCTAAGTCAACGGCTCCATATTTTTCTACGTTTTGGTCAACGGCTCCATAGTTTTCGATATCTAGGGATACCTCGACATCAAAAACTAAGGAGCCGTTGACCTAGGTAAAAAAAACTATGAAGAAATATACCTAGACCTCGAAAACTATGAAGCCGTCGACCTAGACACCAAAAACCATGGAGAAATATAACGAGACATCGGAAAATATGGAGAAATATACCTAGACATCGGAAACCGCAGAGAAATATACGTAGACATGGAAAACTATGGAGCCGTCGACCTAGATAGCGAAAAATATGAAAAAATATACCTAGACATCGAAAATCATGGAGCCATCGACCTGGATAGCGAAAACTATTAAGGAATATACCTAGACATCGAAAACCGTGATGCCGTCAACCTGGATAGCGAAATCTATTAAGGAATATACCTAGACATCGAAAACCGTGGGGAAATATACCTAGGCATCGATAACCATAGAACCGTCGACCTAGACTTCGAAAGCCGTGGAGAAATATACCTAGACATCGAAAACTATGGAGTCGTTGACCTAGGTAGCAAAAACTATGAAAAAATATACCTAGACCTCGAAAACTATGAAGCCGTCGACCTAGACATCAAAAACCATACGTAGACATCGAAAACTATGGAGCCGTTGACCTAGGTACCAAAAACTATGAAAAAGTATACCTAGACATCGAAAACCCTGGAGAAATATACCTAGACATCGAAAATCATGGAACCGTCGACCTGGATAGCGAAAACTATTAAGGAATATACGTAGACATCGAAAACTAAGGAGCCGTCGACCTAGGTAGAAAAAACTATGAAAAAATATACCTAGACCTCGAAAACTATGAAGCCGTCGACCTAGACACCAAAAACCATGGAGAAATATAACAAGACATCGGAAAATATGGAGAAATATACCTAGACATCGAAAACCGCAGAGAAATATACGTAGACATGGAAAACTATGGAGCCGTCGACCTAGATAGCGAAAAATATTAAAAAATATACCTAGACATCGAAAATCATGGAGCCATCGACCTGGATAGCGCAAACTATTAAGGAATATACCTAGACATCGAAAACCGTGGAGAAATATACCTAGACATAAAAAACCATGAAGCCGCCAACCTGGATAGCGAAAACCATTAAGGAATATACCTAGACATCGAAAACTATGGAAACGTCAACCCAGACATCGAAAACCGCAGAGAAATATACGTAGACATCGAAAATCATGGAGCCGTCGACCTGGATAGCGAAAACTATTAAGGAATATACCCAGACATCGAAAACCGTGATGCCGTCAACCTGGATAGCGAATTCTATTAAGGAATATACCTAGACATCGAAAACCGTGGGGAAATATACCTAGGCATCGATAACCATAGAACCGTCGACCTAGACTTCGAAAACCGTGGAGAAATATACCTAGACATCGAAAACTATGGAGTCGTTGACCTAGGTAGCAAAAACTATGAAAAAATATACCTAGACCTCGAAAACTATGAAGCCGTCGACCTAGACATCAAAAACCATACGTAGACATCGAAAACTATGGAGCCGTTGACCTAGGTACCAAAAACTATGAAAAAGTATACCTAGACATCGAAAACCCTGGAGAAATATACCTAGACATCGAAAATCATGGAACCGTCGACCTGGATAGCGAAAACTATTAAGGAATATACGTAGACATCGAAAACGTGGAGAAATATACCTAGATATCAATAACCTTGGCGCTGTCTACCATCAATTGGAAATTACTTGGTCAATTAGCAATTATATAACACAATCAAAAAAAATTTATCACATTGTGTTTTCATCGTTGTGTTTCCACTTTATTGATAAATAATTAATACAATGCGCAACAAAGACGACCGCTTCCCCATTACACTTTTCACGAGCATTCTTGTTATTATTGCCATCCCCATGTCGCTAATACTATCAGTATTACTATATATATTGCTTGAAATTCTTTTCCGATTCGAATGCACAGCTGTGGCCTCGTATTCCGGATGCCCGGAATCCGCTAACCGAACTAGTCAAATCAAGTACACCTTCGGGTATCTCCGTCGAATCTACTATCGTCAGATTATCGACAAAACAGCGGTGGCGCCATCTTACATCACTTTCAAGAGTTGCACGATCCTCGCTTGTTTTTTGGCTCAAATGATTTTGGCTCAAATGGTTTTGGCCCAAACGAGCTGTAACCACATGTAGGTGATAAAAAATGTACCACCTGCGGATGATCATCAAGTTTTTCGAGCATGCAATGGTTATCGGCTAACTTCACGCGATTACGCGTTCAAATATCAACCTCCTCTCCAATTCACAGCTGACGGCGACGTTTCTTCAAAACTGGAGTACTACTGGAGTATATCGACAAAAAACAATAAATTATCGTACCGTGTGCGTTTTCGCACATAGCTTAAAGGAATAATGATTTGGGAGTGCGCGTTTGGCCCAGCATTGTATAAGTTTCACGAGAACACATGGGTACAAAAAAAGAAGAATAAAAATTCATTAATATGCTTGACTCTCGAGACATCATTTGTAAGGTTAGGTAATGCATTTTTTCATACGATTCGTTTCGCTTTGCAGCTCACTTATAAACCGGGAAATTTGGAAAGATGGAGCGACAATTTGATCACGTCGGTAAGCCGTTTTTCAACCAGAAAAAAAAAATATCTCCTAAAATGTACCATGAATTAATTGATTAATAATTATTGAATATATAAGTTTGGATTCGGCGCCGCACCAATTTGAGTTGAATTAGGATTTTGCCGATTATTACGACGCTGAAGTTTGCAACGTTGGAGTTCAACGAAATGAACGAAAAAAAGATTTATAATTCATTATTTTTTTTATTTCACGAATTATTGATGTGGCTTGAAAAATTATGAATTGGAAATTCGGCAGGGACCAAAATTGAAGATTTACTGGAACTATTTGAGAGTTTTTTTAGATCATTTCGTTGGACTCCAACGTTGGAAACTTCAGCGTCATCGATTATTTTCAATTTTCGATCTCTAAGAGATTTGTCAAAACTGAAAAAAAAAACATTCTGAAAAACTAATGTCTAGTTTGGTTCAAACATAAATTGTAAAAACCTCCAACATTTCTTTAGTTTTTAACCTTACGCTCATATGAACTTTATTCGAAATTTTTTTTTTTCACAGCTTGCAGCAATTTGGTCGATCAGTTTTTATGTTTTTCCCTTCATCCTCGT
Organism: Venturia canescens; assembly: GCF_019457755.1. Taxonomy (NCBI): domain Eukaryota; kingdom Metazoa; phylum Arthropoda; class Insecta; order Hymenoptera; family Ichneumonidae; genus Venturia; species Venturia canescens. The sequence continues at coordinate 7,593,839 of NC_057430.1, forward strand.
TCACAGGCGAAGTTATTCGCTTGCCGAAAACGCTCAGTCGCTGGTTAAACTAGCTGCCAGTGCCGGTGCGATTTTAATCACTTCACTTGTCTTGCGTGGATACGCACGAGCCAATAATCCTAATTACGTTAGATTTATGCAGAGCATCGCCAATTTGAGTACAAAAGGAGAAACTGATAAAAGAAGGGAACTTCTGCGATATGATTTTGACTTTAAAGCCTGGCCAGTTGATTGGGAACACTCGGCTTCACCACCACGGTAAGCTCGCAATCTTAATATCACCAAACTACTTTTTTCCAGTTTCTCTGGTTTTTTCAAATAATCTTCAACACAAGCTTCGCCGATCCAATTTAAACATTGTCATTTTTCTGGTCACAGTAGTTAGAAAAATATTGTTAGTCACACAGAATCATGATTTCTACACAAAATTCGTTGGAACTTTTTCCTAAAACTTGTTGTCAGAAACCCTTGGGGGAAAGTCTACAAGTGTTTAAAAAGTCTTGCAAAATGGCAAAAACAAATTGAAACATCATGACATTTTTCTAAGGAAAATTTCAGATCAATTTTCGTATGGAGTCACAATTCATTGTATTTACCAGTTCCTTTTCTTTCTAGAAACGAGTTTGATCTTTTCTATTTTTGGAAGCACTTTATTTTTTTATCTTGCTCGCCCCTTACTTTCTACCATTGAAACCCATTTTTGGTGTTATACGTTTATAAAATAACTCGAGTAAAATTGAAAATCACATCACCTCTGGTATTTCAACTCGTACTTTTTTACTTTAATTACCACAAGAGTTATAGTTTACTGCTTAGTGACGAATCATGAAATTAATAATATACTCCATTATCATCAAATAGCTATTGTTTCTGTAAGTTTTGTATATCTAATGTGAAAAATTTTCAGATAAATTCATTGTTATTTGAGAAATTCTAGATGTCTAAGGAATATGTATGTTCGGACAGGAAGTTAGCCAGTCTAGATTGGACTTACAAGCGAGATGGGATAACGCTGCTCTTCTGCAAACTGATAGCTTACGCTATAGCTCATACCGTCGCTCTCAAGCTTATGTATCCTGGAAGCATGTCATCTCTCAACTGGGCAATGAGTAAATCCTTTTTGTTCTTATAAACAATTTTTGAAAAACGTACGAAATTCTTTGTTTTTTTTTTACCATGAAATCGATCGCATACAAATCGAAATGGAAATGAGGAATTGAATTGAGTATTCGAGCAAAAATGTAAACAAGAATGGAAAATGGGTCATTTCTGCTACAAGTGTGAGAGACATCGAATTACCATTCGCCGCGTTGACTATTCGATTGCGCGTAGAGTTGCTGCTATTTATGTGTAACTTATTAATTCGATTCTTTACACTTATCGCATAAATGGTTCTTCCATTACGTTGTCTCGAAAATGCGATTTGAGGTTCAACGACCCAATCAATATTGAACGACGAACTGCATAAAGCCCGAAAACATTCACACTTGCGTATATGAGAGTGCGGCAAAGCTCGTACACGCTTTTTTCTCCAATCTTTGGCGTCGAGCCACTACCACGACACTTGATAACGGTTGAGTCGAAGAATTGTACGAATTTTGATTCATTCACATTTGTTAGCCGTAAATATAGTCATTTTCGCTCTAGAGCGGAAGATTTATTGAGGAATCAACTATTCCCATGCTTCACATTGACTCATGCACACTTTCAAAATATTGTCAAAAGCTTAATGCAGCAAAAGCAAATTCATCACACGTCAACTTCTTTTTACAGGAACCACGCTACTCGATAGCAGGATAGGGCTGCTCGAAATGAATGGCAAACGTTACAAATTATTGTCATCAGACAAAAACGAAATCGACACGATGTTCATCGACGCTCGCAACAAATCAGGAAACGGCGACATTCTTGTTATTACTTGTGAGGGCAATTGCGGCTTTTATGAAATTGGAATTGTTTGGACACCCCTCCAAAAAGGGTATTCGGTACTTGGATGGAACCATCCTGGTTTTGGTGGAAGCACTGTGAGTTCTTCTCTGCGGTATTCCAATTTGTTCGGATTTGTGTGTGTGTGTGTGTGTGTGTTTTTTGTTTTATCAACTCAAGCATATGATAAAAAATGTATTTGTTAATTATGATTCAACTGAGAATTTATTCGAGAAGTATACATTAGAAGGTTTAGTTTAAAAGTAGTAAGAAAAGCTCAAAAAGAAAATTTGTCGAGCGTAAAAGCAATTTAGTAGTATAAATACGGATCAGTAGTATCTCACTACCGCGAATGTGAGAATAATAGCTGCAAATTTCGAAAGAGAAATTTTTTAACACCGTTTTATTGGTCACAAAAAAACACATTTCTGCTAGCGTTCTGCCGTAGAGTGAAGGTTTTTTTCGAATGAAGCCATGATTCGAAATATTCACCCTTTTTTATAATCGATCAAACTTCATCTAAAAATTTCGACTTCAAAAATAAGAGGTAGGGTTGTTAGGCGGCTGAGCCATACCTTTAGCATTTTAAAGGACGATTGTATTTTTTGTATTGAATACAAATGTTATACAGGACTTTGTAGAAAAACTACTGTTTTTGTAGATTCATATAATATCAAACGGATATCGAATGATTTTTATATGATTCAGTATCTTTATTATTCCATTTATTACGAAATTTCAGTAATTCTAAAATAGTATTTTATTTCAAGTAGTATTTACATGCATTTAAAAATTTGATTTGGAAAAAAAACAAAAGTCTGAATATTCGAGTACATAAGAGTGATCAATCTAGACGGTGATTGAAAAGTGACTAATAAAATATTTCGGATAAATATTCTTTCATCAAAAAGAATGAGGTTTGAGCGCGTATAAACGCGTTTATTCCATTGTGGTTATTTTGAACATGGTCATTTTCTATGCTAGTCATTTTTTTGCCGATTTTGGTTTCGAATATTATGCAGTTGACTAAATAGTGCAGACCGCTTTTTATGCATGAAAAACCGACATTTAATTATTCCAATCATTTTCTATAAAAAACTTTCTTTTGATCCTTCATATTTTGCGTTCTTCGCTGCTTTTCATTTAAGTAAGTTAATTTCGACTGTTGAAATGATGAACTTTTCGATTGGATATTCATCTATTGATTTACCGATTTTATTAATTCCATATATTTTTCAGGGTCAACCACTTCCGATGCAAGAACAAGCTGCGATTGATTGCGTTATAAATTTTGCAATAGAAAAGCTTAATTTTCCTGTGGAGAAAATAATACTTTATGGATGGAGCATTGGCGGATACACTGCGACCTGGGCAGCTGCTAATTATCCAGAAATTAAAAGCCTGGTAGTGGACAAAACAATAAAAAAAAACCTTTACAATGCTTTTCAACTTGTGTTGATGTCTTTTCGAATATCTGCCCGAGAATTTATTATAAAATTATTTTGATAGTGATCAATTAGTTGTTGAATTGTTCCATCCTAAATCTATTTGTTCGAAAAAATTCGGAATCGATGCGAAAACCGACATGGTCAATTTTAAATCATAAAATTGAGAAAAAAAATCCATATCTTCCCAACTATTTTGAAAAAAGTTTACCTTTCCGCATTCATTGCATGGTATCAATTGAAAGAAGGTGTAATACAATCAGTAATTAACTGTAGTATTTGTTGGGTTCATTAAAACAGGAAACCATTCCATCGTTCACGATTTTCGGTAAATATTTACAATACTTTTTAGCAAAAGTAAGTATTGTAAATATTTAGCCGATTTTCTACTTCAATAGATATTAGATACATAGATTAGGCAAACCTTTGGATGAATACATTTTTAGTATTTCGACCTTCTGAACTCTTACTACCATTGAAAATTCTAATTTTTTCTGAAATTTTGACAGGTTCTTGATGCGACCTTCGATGACGTTTTGCCACTTGCGATCGAGCGAATGCCAAAATGGATCGAATGTATTGTCAGAATCGCCGTGAGGGAACATCTGAATCTCAACATTGGCGAATTGTTGAATAAATATGACGGCCCAGTGTTAGTTGTAAGACGCACTGATGACGAAATAATGGCCGGTCCAAATTCTTCAATTCTCTCTAATCAAGGGAATCCGCTTGTCGTTAAATTATTGAAACGACGGTATCCCGAACTTTTTGTCGACTGTGACGAGTCTCATATTGCTCTCACGCAATTTCTTGCACAGCCTCACGATACGGAAAATTCCAGCGTTCTAGCGATTCCAAGTAAATAATTTTGTCCTTTTTATTATATTCTAATTATATCCAACTCCACGTGTGTACTATGTGTAATACTTCAAGTATTTTTACTTGAGAGTACTTAACAAATAATCTCGAAGTATTTTAATCATTTTGATTGGTGCTCTGTATTTTTGAATTCAGTTGTAACAAAATTCAATGTTATTGCTTTCTATAGGTCCTCTCGATGACGATTGTATTGAGGAATTGAAATTGGCTTTGGAAAACGCTACTACAGATAAGATTCCTTTGTATCCGTCACGCGTAGGTCTTAATTTAAACAATAGAAAAAAAATCAACCTTGTCAAATTCTTGGTGAGCTACTGCTGTTTTTTTCCTTGCAAATACATCTACATGTCAGAAGAATTTTTTTGATGAATTCGTATTGAATGAAAACTTTTGTAACCAGGGCAGATAAAAAAACTCTGGTCAAAAAAAATTATTATTTTATCAAAATGTTTTTGTCTTATATTTAAGTCCCGCAAAATGAAAATTTGAAATCGTATTTTATTATGAGGAAACCATTTGTTTCGAACATTGAATGTAAAAAAACTATTTTTTCATTTTTCTAGGTACGTAAATATATGGAGGATCAAGCATCTCAGCATTGTCAGCCCCTCGCCGCAGAATTATTTCACCACGGCTGGAATTTAAAATCTATATTAGAATTCCGACCTCAATCAACATAATGGAGCTCGAATAAATGATAAAAAAAAAACCAACATTAGGTGATAAAATGGAATATTTCTCGAAAGATTTCTTTTTTAAGAAAACAAATCTTGAGACGCGCGAAAAGGAAAAGATGGAGTTAAAGCTAACGAGGACACATCAGATCCTCGAGCCAAAATAAATAAATTATAAAAAAAAAGGAACACGACAGTTTAAAAAATAAATGTATGCGATCATTTTCGTTGGTAAAAGTATGTATTTTATATAATGCATAGCAAAAAAATAATCTTTCAATATCGCAACATACGCATACACATACACACACAAAAGAATGGACACCGTAGCTCTGAAATTTCAACAGAATTTATCCTTTTCGCGAAAATTGTAAATGGAACTTGTTGTTCATCCGAATTTTTTCAAATTTGACGTTGGGATCATAAATAAATATATATGTTTATGTACATATATTTGGAATGGAATCAGCCGATGTTTGGGGACACAAATATGGGGTACGAATATAATTTCGGCATGTTACGTATTTTGCATTCGATCGAGAACTGCTTTGAGTGAGTTTTTTGCCTCGAGATGTGGATCTACGAATTTGGTTGTTTTTCCTGGCTTTACTGGCTTGTCGATAAAGACCTTCAAAGTATTCTTTGTTTTCGTGGGGAAATAATCTTGTTGAGTAACTCGTTCCAAAGCCTTGAAGCACCCATCCAAGTTCCAGTCTATTTTATTCGCTCTCTTGTCCTCACTCTGAAATTCCAAACAATTTTGTTCATCACTACAAAATTATCAGATCTCACTAGAGGCATTTTTTCTGATAAAAATCAGTCGAGAATTTATAGGATGATAGGGTACTATGGCGTTAAATTTAAATAGGTGTTTGGATGTTTGCATTTATTTTAAAAAGCTGTAAGAAAAAATATAAGAAGCATCGTATATTTAGAGTAACGCCGTTATGTTTGAACAATAAGAAAAATAATAATTTTTTACTTTAGGCAGATATTTCTAAATATAAGATACGGCAGGGACTTGCCACTCTGCCAAATAGTATCAACCGAATAGATAATGGTAAGATTTTTGTGAAAAACATTCATCCGAAACGAGAAAAAATTTGGCATACGTATGTATTGATTGCGGATGCAGATAATTTTTTTTTTTAATTGAAACACAACATAGTAAACTTTTCAATTGATTAACCAAACGTTTAGAAAAATAAATAATGTGCTAAATAAAATTCTATTAAACAACTGAATAAATTATTTTAATTGATGTAAAAAATGTCCACCCATTGATTTTTATTTTACTCTCGATGAATAAATAAAATGATAAAATTCTATCCAGTATTGAAACACACGTACAACTTATCAGGGGAAACAATGATTTTTTCATGTTATTCGTATTCAAATTATAGAAGCATCGACTGACCTTCAAAAGCCCAAGATTAACAAGCAAAGTGTTGTCAATAGTGGAAGCTTGATTGGTTTTTGTAGCGTGCGCGAACAAATCGGCGTATAAAAGATCAGTCAATTTTTCGGCTTCGATTCTAACATCACCGTAACCACTGCCACAAAGAGCTGAGACTTTCATAACAACGCGTGATAATTCCTCGGTATACTTAGCGGCTTGTTGAGAATTATCGTCCTCAGAAATGCTCTGTAATAAATATAAATAATATTAACAAAAATGATCAATAGTTCACGAAATAGAGAAAAGATTCATTGTATAAAAGTAGCACATTTTTCCACACGTCAACGTTTTTTCAAAATTGACACACGTCAATTTTGATTCTTTTGATTTTGATTTGATGATGATGATTTTGATTGAATTGACGTCTCAACATCAATGACAGTTGAGAGTCAATAATTCTTCACAATCGAATGAAAAAATTTACAAGTAGCCATTACACTGCGATGCAGAAAAACAATATGTTGCTGCATCTTCAATTATAAACTAGCAGTGTAATGTTACCTTAAAACATTGATTGCTACCTAAACATCGACACCCGATTGAAATTTGGTTCAAAATTTTTTTAAATATATGTGAAACCCTAAAAAGACACAACCTCGTACATAATTGCGATAAAGAAACATCTTTTGTATTTCTGTACACAACTTGTGTAGTAGAGTAAAAGAAATCGTTAAAAAGAAGCCATTTCCTGTACCAACACGAACCAAAAATCGAACTTTCGAGGCAAATATCACAAATAGTTTTTTTTTTTGTCACTGTGAAAACATAATGCAAGCATGAGTAAAAATCATTTTGTAATTTGGTCCCGAATTCTTATAGGCGTTTTTAATAAATACCGATCGAAAAATTCTCCGTTTACCTGGTTAAAAAAAGTAGAAATTTTACCTTGACGTGTTCACGGAAAGCCTTGATTTTGTCACCTTGAATGAGAAGTAAATTTTCGCCAGTGGGTGCTTCGAGAAATTCAGCAGCATTTACTATTTTTTTCTGTACGCGTTCGACGATAACCGGCTCTTCGTCATCTGGCTCGTGTCCGTTGTTGGTATTATTACCGACTTCATTTTCGGATTGGGAATCAGTATTTTCTTCATCCTCATCCTCGGCATCTTCGTCATCGCTTTTGTCGTCTTCGTCAGCACTCTCATCTTCTTCCAAAGTGCCAAGAGCTTCGATTCTGTCGGAGCCCATGAGCAATTCTTTGAGGGTTTCAATTCCTTCGTTGCCGAAAGCATTCCCATCGAGTTGTAGACTCATGAGCTGCGTCTTTTCCGAAACTGCACGAGCCAGCGAATCAACCGCTGGAGTACGAATCTCGTTGTGCGAGAGAATCAATTCTGTGAGCGCTGTATGTGACCCGTCGATCCCAAGGGCATCGGCTAAAACCAGAGCTCCTTTTGTTTTTATTAAACAGTCACCAAGATTGAGACTCTCCAGATTTTGGAAATTTGACAACGCTACCGCCAAAGCCCGCGCTCCTTTTAAACCCACTGTATTGTCATTTAAATTCAATATTCTCAGTCTCGAATTTGCTGACAATCCGTTCGCCAAGGCAGCTATTCCAGCGTGATAAATTCCATTCTGTGGCATTACGACCTCTTCCAATGTTCCTAGCTTCATGAAAACTGAGGCAAGAGCTGTTGCACCTTCGTTCTCCAGACGGTTCCTACCCGCAATGAATACCTTAAGCGCCAAGGGTTTTGCTTCTGGAATTCATTTTTGAAAGTGAGTACTCTGATACGTCTCGTTAATATATTGTTTTTATTATTTTTACATTTTAACGAGTTGTTATTCGTTTGGATGTTTCTCTTTGTAGATTTGTTTTGTCCATAAATTATGTGCGTGCATGATAAGACCATTTCCATAACTAAATCTTACGTGACATTTTTTAATACAAATAAAATTAACGAGAGTAACCACGTGCGCGGAATAGAACATCCCAATAAAAATACAGTGACGTGCAAAAGTTGTGGGCCACTTTTCAATGGTAAGTTGATTGATAAGTGTCCTGAAACTTTGGCACGCCGCTATATAAGTTACTATAGCAACATGATTCCATAGCGCATTATTTGAATACTGTTGAAAACTATTTTCAACTGATAACTATTAAATTTATCAAAGTTTTTTCGAGCTTAATCCTTTCCAAGTCCTTCTAAACACTGGAAACTGAGGACCTCGATCCCAAAAATTAGACAATTTACATGTTTATTCACAGAGTGCATGAAGAAAAATCATGGACTCTATTGATCATTAATTGACAAAAATGAATCATTTTTCCTTAAAATAAGTAACACTGCGTAAGCGGTTCGCACATGCAACCAATAATTTTCCAAAATAATCAAGCTCGAGCGACATCACCCATTATGTAAATTTATTAAAAACAATGAGAAGTTGCTTTTTTTGAAATATATGGGAGTGTGGCAGGCTCACGCAAGCTTACTCATTCAAAGTATTGTCATTATGATTGTCTCTTGGTACAGTAATCCATCAGAAAAAAGTATCTGCTAGACATTTAAAGTTCATCCAGAATATTGAAATGTTAGAAACTAGAAGTTGACAAAGTCAGGTGCTATTTAGGGAATTAATTCATGACAACCCATGGGGATACATGCAAGAACAATAAAACAGTTATAAAATAAATAGAAACGAACTTGAGCCAGCAGACAACGGGCTGTCAATATTTGATCAAAATTTTTGATGCAGGATGTAGCTCATGAGAAAAGACGTTTATCATTTTCCAAAAAAAAAACCAATATCTTTACCTTTGGAACTTTTAGCATGACAATTGAGCAACGCCTCTGCAAGCATTTTCCCTCCTGATATTCCAAGTCCATTGTTGTTTAGTCGCAGTTCTTGGAGTGTGTAACATGTCGGTGAGCTAAGAAACGCAGCAAGACTCCGAACTCCTATTGGGCCAAAGGCATTGTCACTAAGATCGAGTTCAACCAGTCTTGTCCCAGCACTGCACAATCCATTGCCGAGAAACTCAAGAGCTTTTGGGATTTCAGTTTTCATACGACCAGTAAACATATCTTTCCAGAGGGCTCGTTTAAGATCTGTCCCATGAGTCTCAAGTGCTTTGGCAATCGCTTCTGCCGCTTCAATACCCAGTGTATTTCCCTCAAGATCCAGAAATGATAGATTCTGGCATTGCTCAATGGCTTCCACAATTGCTTTTGCTGTCAAAGTTTTTAAAACAGAATTTTCAAACGATATTGGAATGGAATCTTCAAGAAATATGAAAGAATCTTTAAAAACTATGAGCAATAAGTTAGGGAATAGATTCATCGCAGTTGAACATCTTCGACTGAAACTGCCAGCCTAAATGAGATAAATGACTGCTCGGCTTCCTGATACTTTGATCATGCAGAATGATGCAGTTTTTATGACTTCTGTTCATTTTTTTCAATGTTTATGCATTTATGTGCAAACATAACAAGATTTCTGCTTTTAGAACTCGTACTCCAAGCGTTGATGGATCAAAAATTCAGTCGAAACATTATGCGCTGTTTTGCTTAAGCAAAACTGCTTATTAGGCAGTTCAAAAAGGCATGAAATTAACCATTGAAAACGCAAAGATCGCATATACAAAAACAATAGAAAAAATAATAATTCTCAGGAGAAATCGGAATACAGTTCTGTCTCAAACACATACAGAGTTCATGCATAATCCGATGAAACCAGACGAATACGTGCACGGAAAAGAACTTAAAAAGTTGAAAAATTCATACAGATGAAACCAATGTCTAACCTCAACAGTAGGTAGGACTATATAGATTAAAAAAATCGCGCTTCGATAGATCAGGTTCCGATTTGAAGGTTAATTTATTACAATATTAGAAAATCTCATTGAAATGAGCAATTCCTTACCATCTTCCGCCTTATCTAATTTAAGAGATTTTCCAGCGAAAGAAACACCACTTTCTGCGTTTTTCGTGGTTGCTTCGTTCAGTGAATCGCCAATATCTTTGAAACTGAATGACATTTTTTAAACGAGTGCTTGTTATTTTTCAACTGACCAAAAATTTGTTTACGCACGTGCTTAAGGGATATTTACTATACAAATTAATAAGAAATGCTTATTCCCGATGGAGAAATTGGAAATTGTGAAGAGCAATTTTCGTCGTTAACACAAAAAATATCCAGAGTCCCTGTGGAGAATAACACGCGACGCAACTTTTTGAAACGGCCAAACAGCCAGCCAAACCGTAAAACCGGCGCCCGGCGCACGGGGGCACGGGCGCACGAGTCCCGCCTTTTTCTTTTGTATATCAATTCTACCAACTGTTAAACGTTTTTTGTGTAGTAAAAAAAAACTAGACGATATAGGGACCGTGCGTGAGCTATAGAGAGCAGCACTACAGTCGATGAGCGCGCTCTCTCGTGTCTGAATATGCAATTTTTCTGATGATATTTTGACTGTATATCATTGAAAATAATTAATTTTTCGGAAAAAAATAATGATTAAAGTAATCAAATACGGTTTTTGTCCGATCAACAATGATCGCATTCAAAATCAAAATGACGTAAAAGGAAAAAAACTGTTTGAATCGAATGACGTTTTAAATGTCGTCGAAACAGAAAGTTTAGTGGATGAGTTGACAGTGTTTAACCTTTTGATCCACTTGGTTCGTTTCTCACTTTTCCATGGAGAATGGACTGTGCCCTCTGGGAAATAATAAAATTTTACTGATAATTCAACGTCTCGGCGTCGAAATTGTGCATTAGAGCACTCTCTCGAATGCAACAATATTTTCTCGATCGAGACGTGATAAAAAATAATAATTTTATTTTGTTAAATAATGCGAAAAGTAATAATTCCCATATGCGCCTGTTTCAAATTTCATCTAAAAAGTTATGAAATTGGCCGCATAGTGACACTGTAGACGCTGCGCACGGTCCCTATTTACCTCCATAAACTTGGCCGAACGACTTGCGCTTTTCTAATTTTTTATTAATCATATCTTTAAGTGGTCGTTCAGTAGTCATCAGTACTGTAATTAAAAAGTTTAGTAGTAATTAATTATTTTATAATCGAATAAACAAAATTTGGGTGCAAGTTAGCCGAAATTTTTTTATTTTTTGTTCAAATCGATTAAATCAATGCCTAAATCAATAGAGAATCGTTGAGTGGTCACGAATAATCGAGTTGAATCGTTTAGTAGTCATTAGATTATTGAAAAACTCGAAAAATTTATTTCCCAATCACCGGCTACGTCTAGCCTATTGAAGTAGTTATCATCCAGCCGATTGTATTCTAATAAGTCTCAATGGAAAGAGAATTGTAAAGTGGTAACTAGTAGTATGCTTGAAATATTTAGTAGTAATTAATTACTTCATAATCGAATAAACAAAATTAAACAAAACTTGGGTGCAAGTTAGCCGAAATTTTTTTATTTTTTGTTCAAATCGATTAAATCAATGTCTAAATTAATAGAGAATCGTTGAGTGGTCACGAATAATCGAGTTGAATCGTTTAGTAGTCATTAGATTATTAAAAAACTTGAAAAATTTATTTCCCAATCACCGGCTACGTCTAGCCTATTGAAGTAGGTATCATCCAACCGATTGTATTCTAATAAGTCTCAATCGAAAGAGAATAGTCAAGTGGTAATTAGTAGTATGCTTGAAATCTTTAGTAGTAATTAATTACTTCATAATCGAATAAACAAAATTAAACAAAACTTGGGTGCAAGTTAGCCGAAATTTTTTTATTTTTTGTTCAAATCGATTAAATCAATGTCTAAATTAATAGAGAATCGTTGAGTGGTCACGAATAATCGAGTTGAATCGTTTAGTAGTCATTAGATTATTAAAAAACTTGAAAAATTTATTTCCCAATCACCGGCTACGTCTAGCCTATTGAAGTAGTTATTACCCAACCGATTATATTCTAATAAGTCTCAATCGAAAGAGAATTGTAAAGTGGTAATTAGTAGTATGCTTGAAATGTTTAGTGGTAATTAATTACTTCATAATCGAATAAACAAATTGTGGGTGCAAGTTAGCCGAAATTTTTCTATTCTTTGTTCAAATCGATTAAATCAATGGCTAAATCAATAGAGAATCGTTCAGTGGTCGCGAATAATCAAGTTGTATCGTTTAGTAGTCATTAAATTATCAAATAACTTTAAAGAACTATTTTTGGACAGTCAGCTATATATCTAGCCAGTCGATAATAGCAGAGTACGTCTGGATGGTCTGGATTCTAAGCCTCCCATTGGCCGATACGGAATCCAGAGGCCAGGTGAGACCGGCCATCTCCATTGAAGCCGCAAAGAAGGAAAGGAGAGAAGATGCAGAGTGAGCAGGTGAACAGCATGCGGTATGGTGAGCTCGGAGCATATTGAAGAAATTAAAGAAGTGTTTGGAAGCGAAAGGTAATAACCAAGTTAAAAAATATATATTTTTAGAGAATTACGTTGATTATTCTATTATTTTCACCTTTGCGGTGAGTGAAAGGGTTATTGAAAAACACAATTTTCAAACCACATACATACTCCGAAAATATAAATGGAGCATCGTCGTCATTTTGTTGACATTATTAAGCATAGGAATTAATATACCGATAAATATAGCTACGTTATACTTATTGAATGCAAAGACTAAAATAACAAATTTGATTCTGGGATTTTTTCATAAAAAGAATCGACTTCGTAACTTAAATTCTATTCATGCATACGAATATACTAATTATATTCGACTTTTCCTCTACTTGTGGTATCAATTTCAGAATGAACTTTATCAGTTATATGAAATAGTCGTTAGCTAATGTTTAATAAAAAAATTTTCTTGTAGTCTTTTGCAATCGAATACTTTTACGTTACACAGTATGAATCTTTAGTAATTAATTGCGACAAATACCCAATTAGAATGAAAAATTATAAAAAACCCTCGTAAAGGAAAAGATGTAAACACAGCGGCTCTCACTTTTTATTCATCTTTTGTTACACAGGTTAATTTGAAGATTTCTCCGATCAAGGGGTCCATTCTCTGACAATTCTGGTGAGTATTTACAGCGAGCGAATCCTAACCTCAAAATTTACAATAATTCGATCTCATTAAGTTATTTCATAATTGATGCACTTTGTAACTGATTGTGAATCTTTAGATAAGTTAAAAAATACATTTCAAATATATACTTCATAATTCGAAGTAGTTTCTAATTGAAATCTCTGCTTTCTCATTAAGGTTACAAAAAAGTAATGAAAAACAAATATGTATATCACTCGTTAGTTAAGGTCGATTTTGATGATAAAATTCAATATGAATTTAATGTTTCTATCTTTATGATTCACTGGTGTAGCGTGAAATAGGAAATTTTTCTGAATAAAATCCTTTGAAGATCTGTGATTGACGCTATTACTGGATTTCAATAAATATTCCAATTTGTTAATGGTGACTCTTTTGAAATTATTTTTCAGATCATCCATTTACACCTACTGAAAAAACTGGATCGATATTGTCAAATATGAATGAAAAGTTACAGTGCATGGAATCAACAATGGGCTCAACAAATCCAAAATCACACATGAAGACCAGTTATGCCGAATGGAATCAGTGGGATTTAAAATATCATACCCATGTTAGATACAAAGGTAAGAATAATTATTTCATGAACTTGCTGATTAATAATGGTCATCTTTAAGGAATAATGCTCCATTGAAATGCATACTACTTATTTATTTTTTAAATTATATCATCATTTTTGTTATGAACAAATAAGTTTTCAATATGGTAGAATTGGGATTAACGATGAAGTGTAATTTTGAATAAAGATAATATGCCGTTTTAAAAAAGAACGAATGATATAACTGATATCTCTTGGATGCTCAAATCCATTAGAGGCAGTTAAATTTCAGAATTACTTATGAATGATGCGTATTATGGTCTGGAATTATTTTATTATAACACCAAAGTCAAATATTTTGGTGAATAATGTACGTATAATTCAGCATCGCGGCATTTAACTGATGCTTGTTTTAATGCACAATAGAATGTATAAATTGTGACTATAGACCTTCTATAGACTTATAAACAGTAGAGCGCATGTCACTTTTTTCAGCTTTTTCAATCTGCTCTGGCGAGATATCTAATAGTTTTCGTTATTATTTAATCCTATTTTTTCAATAACTCACGTTTACCTAGATGAGAGTGATTTTTATGGAAGCTAAGCGTTATTTCAAGATAATGTGCAAAAGTTACACGAGCTAGCACAAAATTTTAGCTTTAGCTTGCTTATTAATCAAATATGAGCAATTTTAAAGATAAGCACACTAGTGGATTTTTCTGTTTTTTTTTTGGAAAATAAAAAAATATATAGAACATTTTGTCTCACATCTCCATCATACCGGTTGCATGCATTGAAATTTCACGCGTGTTGCAAGGTGTTATGTTTGCTTCATGAAAAAAAATGCTCAGAGTTTTTTGAGCAAGTATTCGAATTTTCGTAATTTGTCTTTTCATTAATAAATATTCTCATTTTGATGAAAAAAATAAAATACTTTTATAACGTTCGTTTGTGTAGTAGTGTATTAAGAATAGAAATAAAAAAAAAAGGTATAGCCACCAAAACAAACGTGGCCACAGCGTGAACCAGCAGTAGAGACATTGATAAACAATAAAGGCACAACGCTCCCGCGCTTTCGACTCCTTACAATGTATTGACTCGGTTGCAGCGCGAATCAGTAGTAGAGACATTTATGAACAATAGAGTCATAACTGTTGTGTTTTGATTCCTTACACTTACAATCAACTAAATTTTCGTTCATTTCGTGGATAATTATTATTCAAAGTGTATAACCCTTGTGAATTACTTGAAATTTTTTTTTTTTTTTCAAGACACATGTTTTCACACGGATGTTAAAAAACAATTTCACATTGTTACTTCGGATTGAGTCTGATGAACAATCGAAATGTAGCAACAGTTGTGAGTTGATCACCAATTCGGCATCTGGCATTAGTTTTTTGAGGTATGCGTGATTGAAATACATAAAATTGTAAAATCTATATGACGTCATAAATTTGTTCAATTTTATTCAGATATAATTTTTGATATTCAATTATTCATTCTTTTCTTGGAAGATTTGTGTTGCTTCATGGATATTAAAACGATTTCACGTCATTTTCCAAAATTGAGCTTGCAGCACATCCCAGCCACAACAATTGCAATCTGCCATTATTCGCTTTACATATGCAAGAACATAATTGAAAAAACTAACTTATCGATATTGCCTAATGAAAGCTTGTCTCTCTTGAATTGGAATCTATTTTCATTCTCAAGGTTTTTTTTCACATGAAGGTCAAAACATCTTGACATCTTTTTGCAATGTTAAGTCCGATGCGTGTCTCAACTATGGTGACGATTAAAAGTTGTTATCAAGAAAACGATTCGTACCATTGATTTGAGGTATCTGATATTTCAGTTTAACAAATTAACGTCACTTTTTAGAATTGAGCTTACAGCACATTCCAGCCCCAACCAATTACAGAGTGTTTTATCAAGCAGCTTTGAAATCTGACATTTTTCGCTTTGAATATGCAAGGACATAATAGAAAAAACTAACTTATCAATGTTGCCTAATGAAAGCTTGTCTCACTTGAACTGCAATCTATTTTCTTTCTCAGGTATTATTTCACATGGAGGTCAAAACACCTTGACGCATTTGTTCAAAGTCAGGTCCGTTGAGTGTCTCAACTGTGGTGACGATTAAAAGTTATCAAGAAAACGCTTTGCAATCTAACAACATTGACTTGAGGTAATTTTAGTTGAACAAATTAACCAATTATCATTGTGTCATTAAAATATTTTTGCTGATCTTCAAGTATATTGAATATTTTTCAAAATTAGTATAACAACATTGGGTCGCATTCCCACTTCTCAAAAAATGATTTTAAAAATAATTATTATTTGCTATTCATGATCGTTTTCATTTCAAATACTTAAACAGCATTTTGCAAATCGTATGGCAAAATTCTAAGTCATTAAAGTTTATAGCCTGCCAGCTGAAAAAAGTACTGCTTCTGCGATTGCTCATAATTGACTATTTGAAAACGAAATCACTGCAACTGGTTAGAGATATTTTACACATACGTTCCAAATGGTCATACTGATAAAATTTCAATTCTATATTCAAATTTATCTTAGTTTATAAAAGCTCTTATTTTAAATATGTATTCTACACGAAAAATCAGTTCATACCACAAACGATAAATAAACATCATGTACTTGAAAATTCATTAAAG
The DNA here is from genome assembly GCF_019457755.1 of Venturia canescens. NCBI lineage: Eukaryota > Metazoa > Arthropoda > Insecta > Hymenoptera > Ichneumonidae > Venturia > Venturia canescens. The sequence continues at coordinate 7,610,464 of NC_057430.1, forward strand.
ATTTGAAAAGTATAACCAACGCAATAAAATGAAGCTTTATGACCACCAACTAAAAACTAATGCAATTTTTTTCGTTGAAAAAGTTTATGACAATTTTTAGGAAATTATAACTTTTTGTTCGAGGGAAGCACTTGCAAGGGTTACAATTCCTAAGTGTAACTGTTACGATTTTTTCCTATGATGTAATTATAAATTTTGCAGTTTCGTAAAGAGAAGAAATGAATATCATTGTAATTACATATGCAACTTAAACGTTGAACTTTTTGACTTTTCAGTTTCATGTGTTGAGAAATGAGTTTGTTCATTCGTAAGGTAATTAATAATATTGGTAATGTTTCGAAAATTGTTACAGATTATGGAACGATTATGGATCACTACCTCTAGACGCGGCTCATAAATGTCGTATCAACGATATATATATATATATACCTCGACACTGATGTTTTAAAATTGATCGAACCTTCTTGCCATTGACGTAAAGTATGTATTGAAAACAACAGATTAAATATTTTACTAGAAACTTAGAATAAGCTCACGACAGCGAAACCGTAAATGAAAATAAAAGGGGCTTTTTGGGGTACATTGATGTGTAAATCAATACATTTTTCAATGAGGCCCATCCGAAATGAAATGATTACTCTCTGTGTTAAGGCGTAAATCGTGTTGAACAGATTTCCACGAATTTGAAATTCTATAATTTCCACAACATAATTGTCAAAATTGAAATCAAATGATTACTCTATAAACACTTCAAAACAAAACAAAATAGAGAAAATTGCCGTAGATCGGATTATTTTCGACAACATTAACATCTGATTTATTCGTTTGAACGAAAAATTTGTTATCACCTCTATTTTTATTGTCGCAGGGAAATCATGCCTCGCCCTCCGAAAGTTGCTAAAGACGATGCTATAAACGTGGTTAAAAATTTCATCCAATATTTTACAACCGACCAGCTCCCAAAATATACTTCGCAAGTATGGAAGGATATGAGTGCAGAACTCAAAGGTGTATGGACTCCCCATGAAGTTTACACGGCCGTTCGAGAAGACCGACGAGAAATTTTGAGTACGGCGAGAGAAATAATGGGCATCATCGTCGTCAAAAATGATTCGAAAAAAATTGTTGAATCAGAATCAGATCGCGAAGAAGATTCAGTTGACTTGAATAATACTTGTTCAGCATCATTCAAAAAATTTGATCTATATCTAAATGAGGAAGATTGGGATGCAATTAAGCCACATGGGAAAGTTCAGTACAAGGGCCAAGCCAAATATATTTTAACCCCGTGGGTATGGTCGAATACAATAAGTACAGCTCTGTGGCAGCAGCTCAAGATTCCATGTGCTTTCTCGTTTAAACGAGCAGACGTTTCCTTGTCTTCCGACGAAAGTACCTTTACAATATCGATACCTGGATCGTGCCTAAGTAAAAGATGTGGTAATACCATCACTTTAACGGGCGAAAAACGTTCTGCTCAAGATGGTCTAACACTTTGTGTAGAAACTCATGACACTCGCGGAAAAATTCACGAAAATAAAAAAAGACCATTGAATGGAAAACGGAGAAGAGAAGTGCAACAGGAATTAAAAGCAGAAGGCTGCAAAAGATGGCAAAATAAACAAGCACGCCTACTCATGAACGAGGGTGACCCTGAACCTCCGATCCTCCCGAAACAAAGTACTCTGAGAAACGCGAATAAGGATAGAATCAACGCCGAGCTCAATGTGAAGCCAGAAGATGGAAGAGATCTTGTACGGACAATCGAAGATTTATCTCTAACAGAAGAATTCAAAGGGCTCATACACAATACCGGTTCGAAACCCTTTTACGTTTTTTACAGCTCGCCTGCCCAAATGCATGCATACAAAAAGTTTTGTCGTTTGAACCGAAAAAAAGCTACAATCATTCTAGATGCAACGGGAGGCATTGTAAAAAAATTGTTACGTTCTGATGATCAGTTCAGCGGGCATATATTTCTATATTCGATAGTCATAAATTTTGAAAATACGACATTGGCTGTCCATCAGATGTTGTCCGAAACGCATGAAACAGACATCATAATTTACTGGCTGCTGCAGTGGAATCGTAGAGGTGCCCCTGTACCGAATGAAACAATTACAGATTACTCCCGAGCTCTGATTGCTGCCTTGTGTCACGTGTATAATAATATCTCGATAAAGGTATATGTTGAAGTGTTGTTCACAATGGCTGCTAATCCCAACCAACCTCACTTCATCAAAATAGTAACGTTTATCAGAATCGACGTTGCACACTTGATTCACATGGTTTGTCGTTGGAAATGTTTCCAATCACTCCGGCAAAGGTGTATCAAAGAGTTTTTTGTTCGCTGTGTTTCCCTCATGATTGAGGCACAGTCGATTGCTGAATTTGGACAGGTTTTTTATCTCACATGTGTAGTAGGTCTCCAGCCATATGAAGATTCTGAAATCGATATTGACAGCATAGAAAACACTAAAAACGCCAGAGAAACATTGGAAACGTTCATTGCTGATCGTAAAATCGCGGTTGACTTTGAAGTCGCTGAAATGCAAAACGGAGACGAGGAAATCGAAAGCACGTTTTCTGATGGTTCCGGTCCAAGTGAAAAAATCGACGATCCAGACCACGTCAATGAATCGAATACTCTCGTGGAATGGTTGACGCAGCATTTGGAACGCGCAAAAATCATAACTCGTGAGGGGAAGAATCTGAACCCATTTTACTTACCCGATTTCATTGATCAACTATTTTTATTGGCAAAAGAATTTCCAGTATGGTCAAATGCGGCTATCCCGAACAACGTTGGACGAGCCAGCTCAGCGTATGCAGAAGGGCATTTCAACGATGTCAAAACAAGAGTTTTTAAAAATACATCTTTACCGATTCGAGCCGATAAATTTATCAAAATTCATCTTCGAGACATCATCGGCGAAACTCTGCTCTTCTCTTCGAAGCTTATTCACTTTGATCAAAAACAGCATCTTTCAGCTAATTTACAATTACAGAAGATGATTAATGTGGGAAATACTAATAGCGCTGAATCGACTTACAATCAACGAAAAAAAGAAAAAAGAATGATTTTGAACACGATCGATCCGGACTTGATGGCCCAAGAAAACTGGCGAGCAAAAGCCTCGAATGAAAATGTTGACAATCATATTTCGAGTGAGGATTCAGTTGACGACTGTACAGAGTCTTCAGAATTACCAATATTGGAGATTTCTCAAATTCTCTCTGTACTTGAAAACAGTGACATCAATCCTCCAGCAGAATTAACATCAAATTACAACACATCGATGTACAATGGGGAACTTTCTGATCATTCATACTGCAGAAATCCGGAATCAGAAATATCGCACGATGAAATAAATTCTATGGACAAGACGTGTGACATCGTAAGCGCATCGAAAACTACGATAGAAGACTCATTGTTGGAAACTGATTCCATTCCGCAAGCAAACGATCATGGTCAAACACCTCAAGTCGATCTGAATTATTGCACCAACGAAATACAATCGAAATCTGAATCAAGCAAATATTTCAAGCCGTATCCGGAAATTCGGCAAATGAATCTTCTTACTTCTACGACGAGAAAACCCGTTCTGTTACCGAACGGCTCGCTGAGTAAAACACCATTGACCATCAAAAGTAAAGAAGTTTTCATAAAATCAACATGTGCTTTCGATTCGCTCGTGCATGCTCTCATGATTGGTGCTCTGGATGACTGCAACTACGCAGCTATGATTGAAACTTGTACGAACGAAATATTGAGGTTTGCCCAGAAGCTAATGATCACAGGAGTCACGAAGGAAGTTCTTAAAGACAGAGGAGTGCTTCTGGATCTATTGGGATACTCGTGCAAGTCCGAAATTACTACAGAAAGACGAATCCTTTCGTATTCCATGGATGCTACAGACAGCATCTCAAATCTCGTGAAAAAAACTCTCGAGACATGTCCGAGTGTGTACGTGGAAGAGGATTGCTCCAAATGCGGTGTTCAAACTTCTTCATTGCCATTTCTGTCTCCGAATCATCGAAAAATTAGAAACAACATCGCAAATCTGCAGGATGCATTAGATTTTTTTCCGGAGATTTACAATGTCCATTGCAAGAGATGCGAAGGAGGGGCGACTTTACATAACAAGCTGAATTTTCATTTACTGATTGACATGGACATTCGTAGGATCACAGCTTCGGGCGTTTCCAAGGAAGGGCTGCGGTGCAAGTTAGCGAACGTTCCAACAACCCTATCTCTTCGAATCTCAAACGAATTACGAGTTATATATAGGTTAGTTCATTTGTCTTTCGATGTAAAAAAAAAAATAAATTATATATAAGATCCTATTATTACCAATTGTAGGTGTGTCGATATCGTGACAAAATATAAGACTAGGATTTTCATTTGAAAGGAAAAAAATTACCATAAAACACAGTTGCAATCTAGAACTTGAATCTTTAAAAATTTGTAATCCAAAATTGAATATGTATTTATTATTTGTTGCTAATCGATAAATACTCCTTTTCAGGCTAATCGCAGTAGTATCATTTTCTTCTAACCACTTCGTTGCACATTGTCGACGTGCGAGTGGGACGTGGCAACAATTTAACGATCTCGTTAAAGAAATAACAAACTCCAAAATGAATGAAGAAATTGAACCGCATCTAGCTGTTTACATAAAACAGCATTAACAGCAATCTATTTAAGGTGAGTTTTGATAGAAAAAAAATTACAGTTTTGTTAAATTCAAATCGTCTTTAAATGCTTGCTAATATTGTGCTGCGTCGTAGTTTTTTAAATGTCAAAAAAATATAGATTCTGTTTAAAGAGCTCTCAAATTCGATGTTCTCGAAATATACGGTAAATTTTTGCTCATTTTTCCACATTATTTTGCATTTGTTTGAATAAACTCAATCTCCACAACTGTATATCCTTGAAAAATCTCTACAACTGCCGTCTTTGAAAAATAGATGTTTCACAGTTGGCAGTTTTTGTTAATTACGAAAAAGTAGGGGAAAAAAAATTAAAAAATTGTCTCAAAACATAAAATATTGGTGATTTTCGTATTTTCCTCTTAAATATTTTTTCTTCTGTTATACAGTGTTCTTATTAAAACATGGAATCTGTAGGAAGGTACGGGGAGCTGGTTTCTTATGCTGTACGTTTTACTCTTTCTTTATCTGGACGTGACCGTCCCCCTCAGGATACATCGCTCCATTGACGACAACTCTGAAAAAGCAATGCAATTGCAGTTCAAACGAAGATAACTTCTAGAGTTCCAAGCACTTATATTGATATTCGCTGTCGTACTGCAACGAACGCTGCCTCATTTTTGAAAGAGCTTTTTTACGATACTTTTATCTTTCCGGTATCATTCTATCAAAGGCATCCTTTCAGCGAGTTTTTTTTTATAGTCAATCTATGTCAATTCCCTTATTTCCGCGATCGAATGAGTGCACATATATTGTGCATATGCAAAATTCTTCAGATCAGAATATACAGAACTATAGCAAGATGATTCTAGTAAAATTCAAGTTATACTGGTAATGCTATCACGTCCTGATCTCTGTGACTCGAGCGCCGAGGTAAATTTAGCGACTGCGTTGATAATGTACGATAATTAAATTTGTACTAGTTTTATTCGTGCTGTAAATGGTTAAAAAAAAAAAAGAAAAAAACATAAAACGAGGTTCGTAGCGAAAACCTCGTTCGAATTTCGAAAGAAGTGTAAGCATATAATTTGCTTATTGGAAAAATTTTTCCAAACAGTTTAAAAAGCAAATGAAAAAAAAAATCATCGTGAAACACTTTTTTTCATTGTTTACGAGGATCTATTGATATGACCACGCTTCAAACGTTATAACCTAAATCGACATGAGAACTTGAGATTCACTTCAATTCAAATTGGAATTTGTAAAGGTATAGATTTCTTACGAATTGTATGAATCTTTAGAGAGAAAACACCATCTTTATAACAATACTGAATATATATGTATGTATATATGTATATACTGAAGTTGATTTTTGCTTGAAATGATATTCGAAAAATATTTGGATTTAAAAAATACAAATTATTTTGTTTTTTCTTTCACACAATCGCAGGTACAAAATTTGTGTGCGGTTAGTAGACATTATTGAATATCGGTGAAAAAAAATTTATAAAGCATTCAATGTTTTCTTCGTGGTACAAAATAAAGCCTGAGCGAATTCACAAGAAAGAATATATGGAATAGCTCGAAAAATTACTGTGAAATAATATTCGCCAAAATTTCGATCCTGGTCGCACTCGAAACTTTGAAGACGAATACTTTCTACAGTAACTGTGTAAAAAAGGGTTTTTATCCAATTCTTTTTTCAATGTAATGTAACTTTAATACGATAATAAAAATATTTTAAATATCAAACAAGTTTACATTTTTTTCCTAATTTTTTAAAGAAAAGAATGAATGAAGGAAAAGAGTATTTTCCTTTTCAAGATTCACGTAATAACGATTCTCACCCTTCCAAGTTGTCATCCTTTGATGTTATATCAATTATTTCATTACTTTTCATTCTTAATTCGTGATATCACCTAGGAAAGTTATTTATAAAAGTCTTTAGATTGATTTATCTCAACAACGGTGGCTCTGAATAAAAATGCCCCAGGAGTTTTTACTGCAAAAACTCAGTGCATCATTTTTTCAAGATGTCAGTAAAATTTACACTCGTGGTTGACCTCCACAAATGATAAACGTAAAGGCTAAGCGAATCGTGTATGTAAGTTTGGTTTAATATTATAAGAGATAGACATATTTCTACACAGTACATTTATACTTTTTCTAATACTTTGATTTGAGTATGTGCATATATGAGAATTAAGCTATCTTTGTACAAGATACATTAGTCACGTGCTAGAGTATTTGCAAAAATCATAAATAACATATGAATATGATAAAATTTTTATCATAACATCATTAATCGTCATTAAACATCATTAATAACATTTTGCACATGTAATAACGATAAGAATAAAATATGGGGTAGAAGAATGTAAAATAGTTGATTGCGTGATAAACATATTCGACGAAGCAGCCACTCGTTGCTTCCTCGTTTTTATACAATTCAATAAATCATTTTTTCTTCTCCTGCGTCAATTTTTGTCCACATTCTGGTAATATTCTGCAAGGACCTGCCAAGCTTTGGGAGCCACAAAACCGTCCGGAGGAACTTCGCCGGACCTTGCCAAACCTAAAAAATGTTTTATTTTTTAGACATTTTAATGCAAACAATAAATATGATTGATTGTATCCGCTCTTTAAGAATGTTTTGATATTTCGAACAATTCTTCTCATTTTTCGTTTTTGTCTGCTTATCTAGTTGATTTCCAAAAGTTCAAACTCACCGCACATCCTCGTGCCAGATATGAAATCAAAATCTCGCCGACGCTCGAGCCCGAAAAACGATATTCGCTTGTTTTTTGTGTCATAGGATGCTACTTTGAATGGAATTATTTCTAGTGTTTAAATTCCACGAGCCATTGACAATACTCTTGCAGTGTGCGACGGATCGTACAGATTTCCATCGGGTGTCATATTATTATCGGGATGAGAAATTCCAGCCGAATCTCGATGAAAAAATGTGCTCCTGCGTTCATTCGAACTTTCGCGTGCCATTGAACCTGCGAATAGAGGTGAAAAATCTGTATTTAATTGAAATTTGATATTCTTTTGATTTTTTTACTACAATTTCGATATATTTTCTTCATTTTTTATCCATCAGATGAACATGGAATGGTTTTTTTTTTTCAATTTTACCTCCACAAGACCCGCGTACATTATTGGACTTGTAAAAATGGCCAAAAGTGTTGATTTGGCGTCCAATATTCTTTCTTCGAGAACAGCTTTATTGTGTTGACGAATTTTCGTCAGCAGAGGCAAGTCGTCGTCTTTTGTTCAACCACCGAGTGGATGCAAAAGCAAAATTGGGTTTTTGAAGCCACGATCGCTCAGCAAACGTTCTCGAGTATCCTTAATAATGAAAATAGTGACGGAACAAAAAATAATGTAATGAATATTCACACATTTATTAATGGTAATAATTTTTGTTCTATACGAGCTGCAGCGTTCCGAGAAAAATGTTGAATAAAATATCAAAATCAAAGATTCTTTTGAGTACAATTCTTGTTTAAAAATTCTTTTTTTCTCTCTTTATGGACTGTCGAAAAACATTTTGTGAAAAACGAAAATGATCGATAGATTTGAAAGTTAAAATTTTTCAGATTCTCGTTCAATTGTGCAGTTATGGAATACAATTGAAATGCTTGTAGCAACGTTACAAAATAATTTACTTGCGTTCATCAGCAAAACGTGTTCATTATGAATAGGATTTCTAAGCTGGAAGGCAAAGACCGCGTCGGCTTTCATTTCCTTGAATTTCAATCGCATTTGACGTATTTCGTTGGGAGTGAGTCTGTACTCGTCAACTTCATCGTGCCATTTGATTTTCTCGAGTACTTCGACGTCACCATCGACTAGCCAATCGCTAGATTTGCAGATAATTTTGACGTACGGATGCCGCTGATCGATTGTGTCAAATTGGCGAGCGCATCTTTCCTCTTTCCGATGATCGTAAAATTCTGGTTTTCTCAAAATAGCTAAAGATTTACCAGCGTATCAAAGGGTTATAGCAGAAAACTTTCCAAACAATTTTTATTCGCAGTGCTTATCGCCAATACTATTGGCACAGATTGGTTCACTTCTGTTCCTTTGTTGCTCAAATATCTCAAATGTTGAGTTCACAGGAATTGGTCTTCTCACATGAAAACAGTCAAGAGAGCTGCCCAACCTGAAAAAAAATTTCAAACCCCAAAAATCATTGAATTTTTGCTATTTTCGTTGCAAATAAACGTTTAGAATTTTGACTCAACAAAAATAATGAATTGAAGGAGAAATAAAAAGAACAAACCTTCTTTCAAAATTTGTAGCCATTGTACATTGGTTTTTGTAGTGCTCTATCAGATCGCTCAAACTATCAAATATCTCACCCCCACCAACGCCGTATTTCAGATGCTGAACTTACTGATCTTCCCACGTGCGATGAGATGGTCAATTGAGGAAATCGTCGTTTATGAAATATTCAAAACAGCGATAGAATGCTTTCGAACTTGAGATCATATAACATGAGTAACAAGATCATCAGTCCTGACCGATAAAACAACGTCTCCTGGTTAGCTCTTCGATTCGCACGAGAAACGATCCGTTTTTTCCTCGCTCGAACATCAAACTTTCGGCTTCTTAGGCGGATGAATGTCCATGGCACCACCTTTCGGTTGTTGGATCCGCACAATCAAGAGGATACTTTAATTCAATAACTTGACCGTTTTTTTATTCTCTCAATTGTCTACCATTTTCCATGTAAAACTGGGCGAGCTCCGAGAGTGTGGCAAATTTTTCACCTCCATAATAAAGATCGTAAAATAATCATCAGCGTTCTGAATCTTAATATGAGTCACTTCACTGTTTCACCTGTAAATAACGCGAATCTTATTATTTCACTTTTTTATTCACCCCAACAAACATATTATCCGTGCTTAAAATATTTTTCTTAACTAACGAACAGTGTAAAGTCACCGGGATTCAAAGAGCTTGGACGTCCCAGAAAGGAACTGTCGTAACCACGTGTTCCATCAAAAGTCGCCACGTTGGGATGAAACAATGTGTATGACTGGCTAAACTCCGCCGACTGGTCACAAATAGTTTTTCGCAGTTATTAAATAATCTATTGACTACTAAACATTACAACGCAATTATTTGTGACCACCTAACGATTCTACATCGATTTAGCTTCAGGTTTAAATGATTGAATGGAAAATGAAAATTGTTCGGCCAACTTTGCTTTAATTCTATTTATTTAATTAAGAATGAGGAGTGACCACTAAATATTTAAATTATGCCACTAATCACCACCTAAAGATTATCTTTAGTTTAAAATTAATTAGAATGCGATTGGTTAATTAAAAACTTATTTGCCCGGCTAAATCCCACCGACTGGTCGACTTTGTCCCTGCCAACTGGTCTCTAGTTTTTTCAAATTATCAAATAATTCAATGACTACTCAACGATAAAACTTGATTATTCATGACCACTGAACGATTTTCTATCAATTTAGCCATTGATTATAATCGATTTGAACAAAAAATAAAAAAATTTCGGCTAACTTGCACCCAAATTTTGTTTAATTTTGTTTATTCGATTATGAAGTAATTAATTACTACTAAACATTTCAAGCATACTACTAATTACCACTTGACAATTCTCTTTCGATTGAGATTTATTAGAATACAATCGGTTGGATGATACCTACTTCAATAGGCTAGACGTAGCCGGTGATTGGGAAATAAATTTTTCAAGTTTTTTAATAATCTAATGACTACTAAACGATTCAACTCGATTATTCGTGACCACTCAACGATTCTCTATTAATTTAGACATTGATTTAATCGATTTGAACAAAAAATAAAAAAATTTCGGCTAACTTGCACCCAAGTTTTGTTTAATTTTGTTTATTCGATTATGAAGTAATTAATTACTACTAAAGATTTCAAGCATACTACTAATTACCACTTTACAATTCTCTTTCGATTGAGACTTATTAGAATATAATCGGTTGGGTAATAACTACTTCAATAGGCTAGACGTAGCCGGTGATTGGGAAATAAATTTTTCGAGTTTTTCAATAATCTAATGACTACTAAACGATTCAACTCGATTATTCGTGACCACTCAACGATTCTCTATTGATTTAGGCATTGATTTAATCGATTTGAACAAAAAATAAAAAAATTTCGGCTAACTTGCACCCAAATTTTGTTTATGCGATTATAAAATAATTAATTACTACTAAACTTTTTAATTACAGTACTGATGACTACTAAACGACCACTTAAAGATATGATTAATAAAAAATTAGAAAAGCGCAAATCATTCGGCCAAGTTTATGGAGGTTCCCTATTTGTTCTTTTCCGAATTTGATTTTAGTACTAGGACTAGGCGCTAGGGGAGGCGATGGACGATTCTGCGTGCGTTGCCTGCCTGTACCAACAGCGGATTTATACAATAAAAAAAAAAAAGAATAAGTTTTAAACATTTATAATTTCGTTGTAATTTATGCAGTAATAGTCATTAATTAAGCGGCGGTTATCAAGAATGATTGGATTCATTTATTCATTCAACTTCGTACATATGCGATGTGTTTTTTCGAAAAAATGGCATTGGAATTTCTCGAAAAATGTCATTTACTCCAATTTCTAAAAAAATGTATTAAAGTTCGGACGATCTGATTTTAGTTCTGTACATTTAGCTGTCAATAGCTTTTCCGGCGTCGATTTGCATCCAATCAGCGAATTTTCATCGTGCCTTTTAAAATGTTTCTTGGGTGTTTCTCGTTAATTACGTGCATATTTCCAAATATAATATAACATAGCATATACAATCAGTATCTCATTGTGTGCGTTCCTGTACCATAATACATCAAAATTATCAATCAATTCTACATTAATCATATATAGAGCTATAGTGATCGACAGTAAATTTGGTGTACCATCTTTACTCGTCAAATGTTCATCGAACTACAGTGTGTATTACATATTATTTTATCAACTATATCAAAATGACGGAATTTTCATACACTTTCCACCTATTGTGACCAATTTCATGTGTGCTTTTTGTTTATGAATTGCCAGTTACAAAAATCACTGGAATTGGCAAAAAAATTTCACATTTCATACATTTGCTGAGTGAGTTTTGTTACTGTATAGATAATGGACAATTACATTTTGATCCCCTGATAATACCTATCAAATACAAGTTTCTCTTCAATTGACTCGACAATTAATTGAATTCGTAGAATTGAAACAATAATAAATCTAACAAAGTTCAACTGATTAATTGGGTGAACATAATAAATAAATAATCCACGTTGAATTAAAATTCAAAGCTAAACAATTCAATTCAGTTTCTATGTTCAATATAAATTACAACTAACCAAACAATGGTTATGAAATTAAATAAACGTAAATATGATGGAATGAAATTCAGATCAAACATATTCTATTCCTAATGGACATAAATCACAGAAAATTACTTCATTGAGGCATTGATGGAAATAATAAAACCTTATCTTATTCTGGGGTGACAATAATATTATATTTTCATCGTCAGTAATTACTAAAATTTTGGAAACACTCAAAAACAATATCATTGTGTAAAATCCAGAACAAAGAAAAAGATAAAAGTTGAGTATGAATGAATCCTACTGAATATTTTCTCTACCACAAGGGTGAATGATAGAATTTCAGATCCAAATGAGTAGATTGATTGCCCCCGACTTCTTGGGCGCAAGAAGGCGAAGCTTTGACGCCGCCAGAGCTCCCAGAAGTTGGAGTTTTCATGCTGTTTGGAGTGGAATGTTTATTGCCTGATGAAGTCAAAGGTTTTATATCCTCCGAAGTTGTGGTTTTTTCTGAATGAGGATCCTCTCGATGCGTTGAAGAAAATGGGGTTTGAGCTCGTTTAATATTTTCATGAGAAGCAGATTGCGGTGGTTTGACACTTTCGACAATGTTCACAGACTTCTCTACTTCTGGCTCAGCTTCCAAGCTCATCGCAGAAAAAGCTTGCGTTGTTTCATGATTCACGATTGGACCAAATGCTGCTGAAGTCGCTCGTTTTCCATCTGTTTCTGTTGTACCAATTCTAACAGATGCATTTCGGCTGCGAGCTTCATCCATCCTCATCCTCTCTGAAGGCACAGCGGATCTACTCTCTGGCACCACCGGTGTCTCGAACCCAGAAACACTCATTCGCTGCTTTTGGTCATCCCCTGAATACAGACTCAGCGAACGTGGACGCTCCAGTTTACTCGTTGCCCTTGCTCTTTCCATCTCTCTGTAAATTCAAGCTTTTTTGCTAGACCATATTCAGGACTCTGACTGCGAATTATTTTGATTCGTGGTCAGAACTTTTTGTGCTAAGCAGCAGGTTACCAACATTCAAGAAATATTTCGTTTCATTTGTAAGATGCAAATGATTTCTTTCTTTTAGCAACTCATTTGAATTCCAAATCGAACAAATTCGTTTATAAAATACGAGACATTCTCTCCTTTTTTCTACAAGTTTTGTATTTTCTTAAGAAAAAATTGTTTCTCTTTTTAGTGAAAATTGTTCGTACATTTTTTTTTTCACGGAGCGAAAATGTTTTATTTTCTTTAAAGTCATTTTTATATCTTATTCAATCATTTCATGCACCGTAACGTAAATAAAATATACTAACGAACGACATCACTTTTATTTTGGAAAAAGGATCCGGGTAAGAAACCATACGAGGAAAATCTTGGGAAAACGCATGAATTCAATGACAATCGATATAAAAAATGAATAATAACGCGTACTCTCAATTCGTGAGAAAAAAAATATTGTTATAGCCGATGATTTTAAAATTAGTATGCAGTAAGGAGAGGATTTCGAGGTGCTGATTGGTGAAAAATAAAAATAAAAACCATCGAAAACCATAAACGTAGTTTAATAAATATGTGTAACGACGGTACAAACATAAATTTGGTGACAAAAAATAAATAGATTTAATAATTAACGTTTAAAAAACGCGAGGCAAGGAACAAATAGTGGCATTGTGGCTGCCAAAAAGTACGTAGAAAATTGAATAAAAAAAGAAATAAATCTAAACCATCCAAAAAGGTGGTGAGTGCTTAAAAAGTCTAACATGATTATCGGCGACGTTCGAAAATAGTTTCTCAGCCTCTTATTGCGTGTGTAGTGTCACAGACACAGCTGGACGATTTATTTTTCCTTCTTTTTTTCTACTTACCCTGTACGCTCGGTCGTTTGACCAAGTACTGCGGAATTATGGATTATCTGAAATCAATATTTTCCCAAATTACTCATCAGTTCAGTGATTCTTCAAATTTAATTTTATACTCAAATTTTTTGTAATGGAGTTGCGAAATTCAAAAAATCCGATTTTCTACTATATTCAACCACTCAATTTATTCCATAAATTATGTGTAAAGTATCGTTTCTCTTTTTAATATCGTTTTTTCTTCTAGAGAGTTACAAAGTCGTGAAAAAACGTTTTTTTTTTATTACGGAATTCGAATTTCGGAACCACGAATATTCAGAAACTGTTTCCTGAACCAACGTTATTTGCTTGATATGTTTCACAATTATCTATAAATAATGTGATAATGATGGTACTCAAAAATTTCCATAACGTGGAATAAATAACAAATGATAGCAATGAGAGACTAAATAATGTGTAAAGGTAAAAAAGAAAGTAAAAATCGTTATTTTCTTGTTGAAAATTATTGTATGCTTTGTGCGTGATGAAAATTGGTTCTCGTAATGAATTTCGTAGCAAATGAACCTGCTGTGGCTCGATTGAAAGAAACAAAAGAACTGAACTATTCGCGTACAGTTATCCAATAGAGTCAATTAATTCACACAATTTATTGTAAAGATAGTTCAATTGAACGACGTTATTTGAAAAAATTCAAGTTACTTATTGTTAGCTCAGATGATTGCTTTAGCTTAGCGAATTCTTTGGGACACGATTATACAGAGTTCGAATAGGTCGCAATCGAAAGAAAAAAAAATAAAAAATACGTCAACTTATAATATTCTCTGAAATACTATAATTAATTGATTTTAAAGAAACAAATTTTGAAAATTTTCGGAAACGCTATCGCTCCGGTAAAGAGTCTCTGGCAGCAACTCGTCATAACATAAATGTACTTTTCTCAGAGTCGCTGCGGCGACTCTAGATGTTATTGATTAGGAAATTCCAAGCGAGTATTAGGCGTTTCATATTTGAAATGCCGAAAAGCGTAACTTGCACAGCTTTACGTGTGCTCTTATCAAAAAGACATTTTACGCGATAATTTCTAAAAATTTTCCAAGTTTTTTAAAAATTTTATTATTTTTACTATATAGAGTAGCCGAGAACAAGAGATTTCGTCGTCCCTCTTCGATGGTTGAAATAATGACTATTACGCTTGAAAAGGTGTTGTGCAAAACCGAGACCAATCTCCTTTTCGATTTTATCTTAAGGAGGGTGGCTACATTCGTCAAAATGATAAGAAATTGATGAAATTTGGTGATAATGTTCTTCAACATCAAGTGCGAAGACACAATTTTTTTCAAAATTTTCTTCTGCTTAGTTATCGAGTAATTACGCATTAAAGCAGATTTCTTATGCCCGGAATGTATTTGGAAACACGTGAACTTTAGTGATCAATTACTCGACAACTGTACAGAAGAAAAATCTTAAAAAATTTGTATTGTCAAATTTGGCACTAAAGAATATCTTCACCAAATTTTATAAAATTCTTATAATTTTGAAATTTTTAGTGTATTTAACATGGTTTAGCATGGCAACATTGTATCGTCGCTATCCACCCTCCTTAACTGCCCTTCTTATCATCTCCTCCCCTCCTTCCATTTTTCTTCCCCCTCGCCTTCTTTTCACACCTCAATCTTATCGAGATTTTCGGGGTGGGGATCAAATGTTGGAATGACTAAAATTTCGAACAGCTAAAATCTCGAATTTATAAACTTCGAATGATAATATGGAGACGGATAGATTCGACTAGAGCTTTGAATGCCGAAAATAAATAAAGGAGAAACTGCAAGGTTCGAAGAACGTTTACATCGAGAATAGAATGTAACAATCGCCCATAGGACGATGACTAAAATATCGATTTTTCGAAAATTCGACTATCACTCTTTCGATTCATAAATTACTACAATCAGCGATACTGTGAAAATTCACAATTTTAAAAATATAATAACGAAAGACCAAATATTACTGAGGTCGAAATACTGAAACACCAAAAAGTCGAACAGTCAAAATAGCGAAACGTTAGAAAGTCGATCGATCAAAATAAAGAAATGCAGTGGAGCTCCAAATACACGCGTCTCACTCCCTCACTTACTCAGACCGGTGATCTCCAATTTTAAACATCGCCATTTTGACTTTCGCCTTTTCGAGCTATCGCTATTCCGTATATCTAAGTTTTATAGGCTCGAAAAATTTACTTTCGATTTTTTGCTACTCTATATTCTGGTC
Organism: Venturia canescens; assembly: GCF_019457755.1. Taxonomy (NCBI): domain Eukaryota; kingdom Metazoa; phylum Arthropoda; class Insecta; order Hymenoptera; family Ichneumonidae; genus Venturia; species Venturia canescens. The sequence continues at coordinate 7,626,581 of NC_057430.1, forward strand.
TGTCTGTAAAACAATTACTCTCCATTTTGAATTCGAATATATGAACTTTTGACATTCGGATGGTCTGTTAAAATTGCATTCGAAATGAAAACTATTGAAATATATATTTTCGGGTAAATATGAATTCAAAGAAGGAATTTTTGATTAAACGCGCAATCTGCTGAATAGTCGATCGGGAATAAGAATTTCGAATAACTTATTTTTCTCCAAACTGATATCACAACTTTAAAAATTTCGAAATATCGACCGTTCTACAATTCAGTTATTCGACATATTGAACCCCACCCGATTTTCGTTATCCTAATAGTCAATTGTAATCATTAACCCAGTGAGGCCTTGCTTTAGTTCGGGAGTTTTTAGTTCACAAGTACAATGTAATATCGCCATTCACAATCGAGTTAAAAGCCTCGCACAGCTCCCTATTCATTAGGACTTGATTGTTTGTATGATTAAAATAATGATAATGCAAAACCTTCATATTTTAAGCAATGCCACCCTCAATTTTATTGCAGCTTGCAGACTGAACATGCCATCATCGGATCGAAGAGTAAACGAAATTAGTTTTACTAACATTTCATTATTTCATATAAAACAATGAGTATTCACTATCATAACCGAGTGAGGGCCAGCAAATACTCAGAAAAACTGTCTCCCTCTGAATCAGGGATCGATGTGCGAGCCCGTGAACGCAGCTTAGTGATCACCCATCCAAGTATTGACTTCGCCGGAAACTGTTCAACTCAAGGACGGGGTAACGTCAATTTGGTGAAAAAAATTTTAAGAATTTTTTTAGACGCCACAGATAATATACAAATTTTATTTATCGATTGTGACATCATAATACAATATATGAACAAGATTTCCTGAATTTTTAAAACTCGAATATCAATAATTAACTCGATGGTAGCAGAGGCACTTTGGAAAAAAATTGTCCACCAGTGAACAGTGTAAATCGAAATCTACTCGGTCGATCCGCTTGAAACTTCGCTTGGTACTTTCTTACACAATCGACCATACGAGAGCTTTTTTCCAATTTTTCATAATTATTCATTTTACAATAACAAATAGGCTCATTTATTAAGCAAAAATCAATGTTTTCATTTTTAAGTGTCACAAAAATGCAAAAAATCGAAAAAAAATCCTCTCGCAGATACCTGGTCAATAGGGTATTTTACACCATGTAAAAAAATATATAAAAATGCATGATTATGATAGATTTCGTAAAAAGTAAACGAGAAACGTCAATATTTATTCATAAAAATGCAATGTTAATTTTATAATTCTATTTTAAAAATCGTCTTTTTTCATCTGTTTTTCAAACTTCTAAAACGCCATCCGCCATATTGGATTCCAACGTGACGTCACTCCGATAGTAAACAATCTAGATTTATTGTGCACTCTGTGTTATTTTGAAATTTTACAAGTCATTATGCACGTTTGCGGGCTTCTATCATTCATTTGATTAAAATCGCATTATGGAAAACGGTTTTGTGAAAGCAGAAAGTATAAATCTACCAAAATGATAAATATGTTGATGGTGGCGATGAATCCACAATTTTTGTTGCATTTTTACACTTGTATTATTGCATTCAGACACGAGACACCAATGATATACCACTATAACTCATTATTTTCACAAATCTTATTACTTGGTCTTTCGCAATTGTATTGTTTACTAACGGAGTGACGTCACAAACCAAAACAACATGGCGGCTAGCGTTTCCGCGCGAAAATTGAAAATCATAAATAAAAAATAGTTTTCAAGACAGAGTTTTCGGTCTTATAAAATTGAAATAAAAATTCTACTGGCTTATTACGATCTCAGGATTATTTTAAAACAGTTTTCAAAAAAAGGTGTAATACCCTATTGTGTAAGGAAGTACCATGCTAAATTTCAAAAGGATCTGTCGAGTAGATTTCGATTTATACCGTTCACCGATGAACAACGTTTTTTCTGAAGTGCCTCTGAAGATTTGCTACCATCGAGTTAATTATCGATGGCTGGGTGTTGAAAATTCCGGAAATATCGTTCATATATTGTAATACGATGTCACAATCAATAAAATTGATTCGCGTGTAAAAAAATTCTTAAAATTGGGCTTTCTTCCACCGAATAGACGTTACCCTGCCCTTAAAAGTTCCTTGAAGCCATTCAGCAGCCAAAACACGCCCGCGGCGCTGTCCGTGCTTTCATTTTTCGTTATTCTTTACTGAGAATGCGAATCTAAGAATCGATTACTAACCGACCAATAATCGATTTTTCAAATCGATTCTCTTCCACTGATTAATTATATTATCCGAATCAATCTTTCAATTGTAAGATCGATTTTCATAATACTGTTCTATAAATTGATAAAAAAATTTTATAAAATACAATCCACATTCACACCTTTTCGTGAATTTCGACTATGAGTCGTCCAGTGAATTGAAGTGTCTAGCCAAATGGAAAAAGAGAAAGAAGAAGTTACATTGACACGATGCTTTTAACTTCCCTACCTCTATAGAAGAAGTTGGCTCGTTTTTCAATTTCTCTGTTTTTTTAAAATCATTGTCATTACTTATTATTTTTCATTGAAATTCACAGAATCGATTCTCAGTGGATCGATTTCTGGGTGCTCAATTTATCACGAAATTGATTTGTTCTGCCTCAATTCGATTCGATTCAATGAATCCACCTTTTTGAACGCAACCAGACATCCCCATTCTTTACATTTTAATTTATATTTGGGCTATGAAATTTGTTCAATCGATTGTAAACAAGTTTTCAAACACTAGCTTGACGAGAGTGGCGAATTACTAGCTTGAGAAACTGATCGAAAACAGAATATTGCAAAGAGATGATGAAATATTGGAAATTTTGATAAAAACTTGTCGAAAAGCACTCACGTTGGCCATAGAGCAAGGCGGTCGAGCCGCAGCATATCTTCCGTAAGCGCTACGAGATACGCCCGAAAATGGAGCACCATTGTTGCTGGAGGCGCTCTTGCAATTATTCATCCCAGAATTGTGATTGTTATTATTATTTCCTTGAGAATCGTCGTCGACCATTCCTCCCGGTCCATATCGACTGGACTTGGCGTCCTGGCACTCTAGAAGGGAGACAAAAAGAAACGTGAATTAATGCACAAATCATTGCAAAAGAATATTTTCAGTGTATATTTTCGGATATTCTGTTTCGGTGCTCGTTCCCCTCGAGAGTCTCTCTTTAGCGACGGAGATGTACGTTTGCATAATCCCGAGGATGGGAAAAAGAGAGAAAGAAAAAGAAGCAAACAGTTCTCAGGGAGGAGATGGCATTGACCGAGATCCGTAAAACTCGATTCGTGAGTTTCGACCTTCGATCGACTTGTAGGGCCGTCAGTCTCATTAATTCCTCATTCGTTCTTTCTTCTCCTTTTTTACGCTATCGATCGAGTCACCTTCCAACTACTTTTTTATCAATTTTGAAAAGCTTCGTGACAGAAGAAATACAGAGCGATATTCCTCATGGGAAATGATTTGTTTCGTTTATTTATGTCTTCAAAATGACTCACTTTTTTAGGGTTTCCTGTTTTTTTTACAGGAAAAATGATTTTTCAACGTTTTTTTCGTTTATTTACCATCGTCGAAGAATCCTTGAAATACGACGAACTTGTTGTTCTGCGGTATGACCCTGTCGAGGCCATAATGTTTTCGAAGGAACTGTAGAAATTTTTCCGACGGTCGATCTATGGCCAATTTCACCGGTTTGATTTTTTCCTCCTTCAAAAAAAAATCCAAATATTAACCCTACACCTCATGTGCCTTTTTTCATATCCTCAACCTCATGACCGGGGTTTGAACGCACCCCACTCTTTTTCTGCTTATAAATCCGGTCCTACGATGCTAAACTGACTTTATCCTACACCATTTTCTTCGTTTTTTTATAACGAAAAGAATGATGTACGATAAAACTAATTTCAATTGAATTTATATATAAAAAAATCCGTCGATAATCAGTCGATAATGTCGCTTGTTAGGACGGGAGCGTAGTTTGAAGTTCGTGTGGGGTGTGCTCACACCCCAGTCATGCGTTCTAGGGTTAACGTCATTTCCATAATTATAGTTATTTAAGGGAAAAACTCGTATTCGACTCGACCATTATCTTCGCTTTGTTTCTCCGTATACACGTTTTGTTTATTTTTTTCATTGGAAATACTCGCGTGCAAAGTCGACCAGCAGTTCAGTCAACCGTGCTCAAAGTTTCTTTTTCAACCCGCGCATAATTCCACACCCTCGCGATCTTGATCACCTTCTCGCGGGTCAACGTTATGGGAATTCTTACGAGCAAGCCGATAACGAAATCCCACAACGGCTATTTTTCTTCCATTTCCCCGAATTCCCCCGCACTCTTTTCTCTCGAAATAAAAACTCAAAATTATTCCACATGTTTTTCTACGTGAAAAATCGTTTTTAAGTAGTTTTTTTTAGTTTTATTAGTTCCCATTAAGATTTAAATATTTATGGCGGCGAATACTTGAATAAATTGGCTAAAAAATGAAATTGAAATTGTAACACACAAATCTGCGTAATCATTCTCCTCTTTTCTTTCAGATCTTTTTTTAGAAAAGGGAAGTAGACGTTTGCGGCTGCTGACTGGAAGAGTATCCACCACGTCTGTTCAATTTAAAATCGTGAACTTGTCCATTATCGCGAGTCATTAATCTCACTCACTCATAGCCAACGGAATTTCATCGTTAAAACGAACGCGAAACGTTCTCTTTTGAAATTCCTTCCGCAACTTTAAAATCCATAAAATTTTTCATCTGACAGTACACGACTGAATACGCGAACGTGCCGATGAACAATAATATGCGCGTATGGAAATAAACATGCGAATATAAGAGAAAATAATAATTGGGAAACTGTTACCGCGAGCATATGCTGATAAAGGACATTCCCAAGTCCCATACGCTGTCGCGACTCGTGGATGTAGAAGTCGAGGATACATCTCGGCTGGAGCTGATAGTGAAGCCCGTTCTCATCGAATATGAAAAGATTCTTTGAGCCTGTTTTCAAGAGTCCCACTACGGTGCCCAGACCACTGGTGAGAGAAAAAACATAAAAATAACATTGTTGAGAAACATACGCGTGACTCAATGTTGATGCCACTCGAGTGTCCAAATCGACACAAAAATAATGTGGGGAGAGGAGAGCAAGAGAGTGTTTATTAAGGAAGTTGAGGCTGTACAGTCATTTTTTTTATCCAAAAGTTATGACCTGTACCTTTCAAAAGTTAGGCCAGTTTACAGTTTGGCAATGTTGCATACACTTTAAAGAAAAGTTGGGGGAAAAAGACGAAAAACTGGTGAAAGCTCAGTCGAAAACACGAACGGTGACGATGATCCTAGCCTCAAAAAACTGCACGGGAAACAGATTATTATTAATATAATCTCAGCAAATCTCCTAATAATTTGAAAAAATTGACATTATTCAGCAAGCCTTGCTCATGTTGCCCAAAAAATTTCATATTTTTAGCATCATTTTTAACGGAGATATCACTGAACGTGTCTTGACTTCCATAAGATTACATGTTATTTGGCCCAAATTGTTATTGATTTTTCTCAGCAACTACGCTCCTAAATCTGAAAATTTAACTGATTTTTTTTTACACTTCACTTTATAAGATGCAATCGGTTTAAAAGCGATGACATCATTTTCATTCTAATGCCTCAACTTCCTTAAGGAAGTTCAAACGATATATCAATATAGGATATCATACGAAAAATACATTAGATTTTATTATTGCATGTTTACGAATTGAAAATTTGTGTGAACCTTGTTGAACAGCGCTTAAATATGTGTGAAAAATTTGGGGAGGTTTCATCGCCTGATATAATCGAGATATTCATTATTGAAAAATGACAGGTTAAACATGGGCAAGCATATGAAAGCTTTCAAAAAATTGCGAATCTCAACAAGAAATATCTCAATTTCCAGACCGTGAATCATCGGCATATTCTGCCAGAAGTTTAATACTGTCTTAAGGAGTTTCGATACCTGTTAACAAATGTTAAGAAATTGATAAAACTTGGTGATAATGTTCTTCAACATAACGTGCAAAAGCTCAATTTTTTTCGAAATTTTCTTCTACATAGTTATCGAGTAATCAAGCATTAAGGTATAACTGGATGGATAGCTCGACCAAAAATTATATCTGATTGGAATTTCCGTACTTCGTGATGCAATAAAAATCGTAAAAAATTCAACAACATTTGGAAAGCTATGAACAACAATTATCAATAATAATATTGCCCAAAAGTTAATAACAAATTGTTTAAACAATTAATTATTCAATAATTTTGCGGTGACCTATTGTTTTTTTTTACGAATCAAATGTGTGTATTTTTCCGAATGCTCATGAATTTTTTCAGAATTTTCGTGGATTTTTGGAATTTATTGAAAAAATTTTGAAAAATATTTTAAAAAATTTGAATTGCGGATATGTTTTAGAAGACATATTTACCAACAATTTTGAAAAGTCCCAAGGTTACTGGATCAAAAATGTAAAAATAGAGCCACTTAAAAAATTTAAAAAAAGGAATTTCAAAAATTCACGAAAATTCTGGAAAAAATCATGAGCATTTAGAAAAATGCGCACATTCGATTCGTAAAAAAAACAAGGGTTTACTATAAAACTGTTAAAAAATTACTTATTTAAACAATTTATTAATCACTTTTGGGCAATATTATTGTTGATAATTGTAGCTCATAACTTTCCAAATGTTGCTGAATTTTTTCAGATTTTTATTGCATCACGAAGTACGGAAATTCCGATCAGGTACAATTTATCGGCTGGGCCATCTATCCAGTAATACCTTAAAGCAAAGTTCTTATGCCCGGAATGTATACTTATATATATTGATACGCTATGCTTATACACGTGATCTTTCGAGTTCAGTTACTCGATAACGGTGTAGAAGAAAAATCTAAAAAAAAATATGGATTGTCGAATTTGGTACTAAAGAATATGTTCACCAAATTTTATAAAATTCTGAACTTTTTGAATTTTTTTATGTTCTTAACATGGCTTAGCATGACAACATTGTATCGACTGTACCGAAACTCCGAAAAATTTTGATTGTGCAAAGTTGGAAAATAATTTTTCCATAAAATACGCTTAAACTTCCTTAAAAATTGTGATTTTTTTTTCTTCATTCTTTCGATTCCACTTTTCCATTATACGTGAAAAGAAGTAAAAAATTAAGCTCCGACTTGAGACGATATTTCGTTGGCTACATTTAAAAACCATATTTTAAGGGCAAGCTTTTCAATCTTCTGAAATAAGTACAATCATTGTACATAGCCCGTTTCACCCCGGTCTGGGTGTGTGGATTTTTTAAGGTAGATCATGCGCGTAGGATCGTAATTTATGGGTGTCTAAATTGGCTCGATTTTTACTTCCTAATTGAAGATATTATCACTCTAAATTAATGTCAGAGTTATTAATTCGAAATTGTAAATAAATTTGTTCAAATTTTCTTCTGGCGAATGAAATAGCAAGCGGCATTTATTAAACGGGGATCCATCACTGACCGAACCCGAAATTTCACTCGTCCCTGGCGAAAATACTAGTTTTTTATGTCTGCTTTAGAGAACGCAAAGGGAAATGGATAAAGAAAAAAGTATTAAAAAAGACAGAAGGCTGCGACAGGAATGGCCCAAGTCAAGAAGAAATAAAATGCCGAAATACAAGTGCTCATTACCAATTTCGTTCAATCTTCAACGTAATATATCTTTATTACTAGTAAGACAATAGTCTCGAATTTTTTCCCAAACCTTATGACGCTGAAATTTCCAACGTTGGAGTCCAACGAAATGATCTAAAAAAACTCTCAAATAGTTCCAGTAAATCTCCAATTTTGCTCCCTGCCGAATTTCCAATTCGTAATTTTTCAAGCCACATCAACAATTCGTGAAATAAAAAAATAATGAATTATAAATATTTTTTTCGTTCATTTCGTTCAACTCCAACGTTGCAAACTTCAGCGTCGTCAAACCTTCATTATATACTTCATTGTTATTGGGTCCTTTTTCGTAAACTTCGTAAGAAGAGTTCATTCGTTATATGGAAAGCTAGCTAGCTTATATGGAAGCTTTAAACATGTTTATCTAGATAACCAATAAGACGAATCCTTTAACCCTTTGAGGGGCAGTGGTACATATGTGTACCACCCTTTTTCATGCAGTTTTTTTATTATCGCCGTTATATTTTGCAATACCTTTATACTGCTATGTTGTTTTTAGTAATTTAAAGGTTCAAGCTACAAGATACTCATGGAAAAAGTGTATATTTGTTTATTTATTATTATTATTATTATTATTATACATAATTGAAACCGCAAAAACTCGTTTTTTTTTCGAATTTTCGACAGGCTAGAATTAAAAAAAAATGTTCAAATTTTGAAAAATTGAATTCTAAAAAAAATGTATTATTTTTAAATTGTTTTCAAATATTACATTTGTTGTTTAGAAACAAATTTTCAAGCAAAATTCTTTTCCCGAGCAGTAGTTGCTAGTCGTAGTGCATATAAAAAATAGCAAAAAAATTGTTTCCTATCGCTAGGTACGTAATGCTATGAAAAGTTACGCGTTCGGAAGTGAAATTGGTAGAGCGTAAAAATAGGTAGGATTATTTTTCTTTTAAAAAAATTAATCAAAATTCTAAAAAATGTTTAAAAATTAAAAAAAAAATAATAAAAAAAAAGGAACTAGTTTTTCTCCACGTCCACGTCGTTAGTTCTGGATCATGCTGAGAGGGAGAAGAATATATTCACGAATTTTTAGTGTTTACAACACTCAATGAGATCTATGTATAATTTTATACTCATTGCGGTCACCATATTGGATCCGCCATCTTCAACTTTGGAATTCTGATGCCAGAATCATAATCAGCGATCCCAAAAACCTCTCCATACCAAATTTCGTGCAAATCGAATGAAAAAAAGCGAACTTAATTAAAAACAGTCGCCATGTTGGATCCGCCATCTTTAATTTTTCAATGCTAAGACCAAAGTCGTAATCAGCGATCCCAAAAACCTCTCCATACCAAATTTCGTGCAAATTAAATGAAAAAAAGCGAAATTAATCAAAAATAGTCGCCATTTCGGATCCGCCATCTTTAATTTCCCAATTTTTACGCCAGAATCAAAGGGTTAAAATTTGATATGCGTGTGTCAGTCGAGAACCTATTGAAACTCTGTGTAAATTCAAAGGCTTTTTTTAGAAAATCGTTTCGTGTATGAACTACCTTAAACGCATGTTACCAGTACTTGGTGAATACCAATTGTAGCAACTATGTAATTTAATGATGTAATTTTAATTTTTTTCGTTTATTCTCATTATTCAGTGACGTTAAATATTTCTTCTTTCATTAATATCCTAATATTTCTATTTTTTACGCTCGTCCAATTAATTCTCACAGTCTTAACGGTAAAATGTAAAATAAAAATGACCCGACTTTCGTATAGTTGAGCAGACGCGATTTTCAACATTCCTGTTGCATTTATTTAAAAACGACATTAGCAGCGTGTAACGACTGTCATAGCTACAAGACATGTAAAAAAAATAAATGAATAAAAAAATGAAAAAGAAGCTTATAAATAAAATTAGTAGAGGTCGTCGCCACAAAACATTTTTCAAAAGCAGGAGGTGTGCAACGAATTCTAGATTATTCGGCGGTGTACACAGCAATTCTGGAAGATCATCGGATCAATTGAAGAAAGAAAAAGTATCGAGACTTGGAGGATTTATTTTTGGAAGCGTATAGAGACAAAAAGACATTGAACTATTTGGAAAACTTCGTAATTCTTGAAACTGTCAACTTAATAGAAGGCACTGTTAATGGTGGTAGTTGTTGATGAGTTTGTACTTTTTTATACGAAACACAAACGAAGTTTATCGATACATTATGCGAGTAGCATTGAGAATGATAAATGTTTGAATCAGCCAACGAAGCCTATTGGAGCGTTTCTTCGCGTAGAGTATGACAGTCGATTTTTAATATCCGTGCTTAGTTTTAACTTTATAGGTTGCAACCCCCGCCCAGTGAAGTCGTGAGTGCATAATTCAAGCAATCGTGTGCAATCGAGGGTGAGAAAGTGGGTCGGTACGTAAGGCGAGCAATACGTGGCCACTTGCTCGAGGGAATAAACGAACAATCGAATACGTAATTCCGGTTTGCAAACCGGAAGCTCGTTCTTGGCCCAAAGTTTCAGCAAACATCGGCCCTTGGACGAATTCCAGCGAAAACGAATTTTCGTACCCAAATTTTTATTCGCACACCATTTTTTTCTAGTTCATTATTTTTTTTTTTTTTTTTTTTTTTTTATGTTCTGGACTGGCTCAGTTGGATAAAATTGTTTTTTTCATTCGTCTGGCTCAGTTGGGTTGTCAAGTTACGAGGCGACGTATGGTCTAGTCGAGACCCTCACGAGCTTGGATGCTCGTCATCGATCCAACGAGACTCGTAACACGTTTTTCTCACTCTGTAACCCTAAAAATAATTCTGACTGTAGAACCAACTGCATAAGTTACTTTTTATGTTACTGATCAAATGTTAATGCGCGTTTGGCACATTTTTCGAACGCTTCTATACCATCGCAATTTTCTTAATCGAGAGAGCCTTTTTTATGTACGTCAGCACTGTGAGAGTAGAACGCGGTGAAATACATTCGATCCGTACCATTGTTTCGACCAAAGTTTTTCTTTCACGGATCATATTTCGTGCACAAAACATCGCATATTATTTTTTCAAGTGCAATGGAAAAAATTTTTTTTTTTGATAAAAAGGTCCATTATTCAGTTGAATATGGAGGACTAAATGTTTTGCAATAACGAACAAATTTCTTTCATTTCTACAACTTTTCTGTTTATTAAGTAAAATGTACTGTTGAAATGACAAAACTATTGTCACTATTGCAAAATATTATTGCACTACTGAATTTTTCATTTGGAATACAATCGAAATTTCTATTTTTAAGCCAAGTTACAGAGATTGGAGTGATCATTTTGTGAAAAAAGTGTTATTAGAAAACCAGTTGTTGCGTCATCTGAAGAATAGTTTTCTATGATATAGAGACCCGTTTTTCACTCGAGATTTTTTATTTATAGCTTTGCTGTTAACAATTTTATGCAACAAATTGATGTTTTTTAATTTTTTGCTTATAAAATAGAAACTATCGGGGTGATCGCTGTGGTGTCAATGGAAAAATTGTAGAGAATTGAAATACAAAGAAAATGAGAGGTCAAACAACTCGATCGGACTATTAGTTCAGGAGAAAATCGCTGAAAACCAGCGAAAATGAAGCTTTTTCAAAAATTCGTAACTCCGTTATTTTTTGAGCTCCAGCGTAGATCCTCCGGCCAGTATTAATAATTAACACAAACTTTATTTGTGCGAAAAGCAGTCCGAGGCATAGTTTTCGATCTGTGTCCATTTGAATTTTTTACTATGCAATTTTCCAGCAGGCCTGGATGCGACAGGTGTCGTCCGATTTCAATTTACCAAAACGATTTCGAAAGAGAAATTCTTATGCTTCAAAACGTTAATCTTGGTTTTTTATTAAAACGTTGAAAAATATGCTAAAAATGAAGCTGAACAAATCCTGATTTTACAAATTGTAGTTATTGCAATTCTTTGAATAAGTTATTGAACCAAAGAATACATTTGTGAGAATGTTGGTATAGCATTGAATCACAACCAAAGCATTTATTGCTCTAAAAAAGAAAGAACGAACTTTGTCTAATATCGGCATTATGAACTTTCTCCAAGATGAAATTCGCTTGAAAAACGAAACTAAAAGAGCTCGAATCTAATTGGTGGTTGTCATTATGAATTAGGAACAACGAGCGTTCCTCTGAGGGAAGCGCCAGGGAAGATCGTTTCTCGAAAGTGTCGAGGCTCGAGGCTCGATTGTAAAAATTGATTTTTCAATTTTTTCTGCGGCTCATGCTCATCGTTACATTTAATGAGCGCTCTCGTGAGATTTAATTATAATCGTTATGGGGTTTTCCACACTGGGCGATTCAATGGGAAAGTGTAATGGCCGAAGTGAAACGCGCGTACTCGGTTACGCCTATTTCTCACGAAATAAGCTTAATCGTATCTCAGCCGATCTCACAGAAGCTTAAGCACCGTCTTTGTATTCCTCGAATACGAGGGTCGGCTTGAAAATCCAATTTCTCACGTCGCGCATCGATACCGAGAAAAAAAAACTTTGCGGAACGACCTCGGTGAACGATACGGTTGGACAAACGATGATAAATTCTGGAAAAATGGAGAAGAACAAGTGCGATGAGAAAATGAATAATTACTTGTTTCCTTGGCTGTCGACCAAGAGATAAACCAGGTGATCGGTATCCCGGAGTTTGTAAGCGCTCGTTATCGGCTTGCTGAGTCCTTGAGCGATCGCCGAGGCCTCGCCCATTTCGTCCAGTACTCGGGACAGCAATCTTTGGCATTCCCTGCAAAAGAGAGCATGCATGAGAGTACAAGAGTACGAATAAATAAAAGCCCCCGAAAGAATAAGCAGGAAAATATTAAATCGTTGACCTAAAAATTGCTTCGAATCTTTATTCATTGATTTTTCAAGAAAGGTAATAGAATCAGGTTGAAATGAGGGATGTGATGCCATTAAGGGAATTGCTACTGAATTTCTACGATCTCAGAGCACCGACGACGACGAAAATGCGATTTAATTTTTGTAATAAAAAAAAGGGGAAATGGAAAAATCTGGCTACCGGAATATCGCGGGTCACGCGACGTCCGCTCTGCTCAAGACTCTTGTATTTTGTCGTTTCGCCTTACTTTGCTTAATCGATTTCATCGTCAGACATAATTGAACGTTGCCCACGATTCGGAAAACGATTCCTCAATTTTCAACGCGACTCTGCTTCCTGTTTTATTCCCATAATCACTCTCATAGCATGCTTTTCGAAAATTAGTTAGTTAGTTTCTACAATGTTTTATTCATTTGCATCAGAAATCATTGATTTTTTCATTAAGGTCGATCCCCTACGACAGCCCCAACCAAAAGTTATGTACCGTCTGCATATTAAAAGGGTTGATAATTCGTTCGGATCGTAATCAATAACTTTGTAAAGACCCTACCTAACTATGCAAATGATATTTGTAATAGTACAAATATCATTTGCTGTCGTAAAATTTATTCTAAAAGTATTTTTGATCTGACATCGAGAGTAAATTTTTTGACGGAACTATCCGGACCAACACACAGAAAAGGTTGCCTATACAGACGACATTCGCTTGTTCGCTTGCAAAATATATCGTATGCAGCCTAAACCTTCGTACTTCTCGAGACTATATCTGTCAAACTAGATGGTCAATCACCTTGATTTTTTTTCACAGTATCTGTGATATCCTGCTCTAGATCCTCCTCGTTTTTTATAAACTTCCTAATTTTAGTACTAGCGGTAGAATTAATAATGTGCTGTTTGCATATGCATGGTCCATATGTTACGTGTTAATTGAGTCAACTTAAGGAGTTTCGGTACAGGTGATACAATGTTGCCACGCTAAACTATGCTAAAAACATAAAAAATTTCAAAAAGTTGAGAATTTTATAAATCTTGGTGAACATATTCTTTAGTGCCACATTTGACAATACAATTTTTTAAAGATTTTTCTTCTACACAGTTATCGAGTAATTGATCACTAAAGTTCACGTGTATAAGCATAGCGTTTCCATATATATAGGTATACATTCCGGGCATGAGAAATCTGCTTTAATGCGTAATTACTCGATAACTAAGTAGAAGAAAATTATGAAAAAATTTGTGTTTTCGCACTCGATGTTGAAGAACATTATCACCAAATTTCATCAATTTCTTAATATTTAGACTTCTGTACCGAAACTCCTTAAATTACATATATCTCGGGTTCGGGATGGCGAAACTTGTTAAAATTTTATAGAGGTGTTGTTCATATGTTAAACAATACGTATGCCAAATTTAAATAATTTCCTAATTTAACTGTCTCGTGGAGGAACCACCTTAATGATGGCAGAATAAATGGAGCTCTCTTGGTGCACGCATTTTGCTACTTCGTTCCGTTGTTTTTCAATTCGATTGTGCGCGACGAGTCGTCGGCGTCGTTTTCGGACGTGCGAATCCAAACATCCCAATTTTTAAAATCAAATCGTATAGTTGCAAGAACTTTCTGTGGAACTACAAAATTGGGTGGAGGTCAAAACAGCGAACGATCAAAATAGCGAACAGGCATTCTGTATATCTATATATGCATATATAGATATACTGAATGCCCTGTTCGCTATTTTGTCGTTCGTTGTTTTGACCCCCACCCCACAAAATTTGACCGGGACGAGGTTGCATTTTCTTATGGACTCTCATCTTGTCATACTTTTCATTTATATTTGTATTGCTCATGACCATCGTGCACTATTGCGTATTCCAATGGCGGAGGGGTCAAAGGGAACTGTCAAAAAACTGGTCGATACCGGCGGTTATATTTTTACTGAGTTTCCGTTGGTTGGGCCAAGTGGAAACTCATTTTATTTATATTTATATTCTTGATTAGATTCATATTTTTAGGTCAGCTACACTTGAAATTTTCGCAGAGACAAACAAGTTTTTCACTTTTTTTTCCCGCGAACAAGATGCTCAAAAAAAGTTTCCCAATTTGTTAAACTTTTTGTATTTTAAGTAAATTTTTTTTAACTTTTCTGTGCAAAACAAGTGCCACCGCTCATTTTCTATATTTCCAAATTACTTTGGATTGGTCATTTATTTTCTGTTCATCAATATTTTTATATAGAAACTGATGTTTTATGAAAAATGTCTCAAGTTTTAAATCGAATGGAACATTTTTTCCACATTTTCGTTTAGAACAAAATATCGGAGAAATGTAAAAGAAACGTTGAAGGATTTCGTTGAATGTTTGAATTCACGACCCCGCGTCAGCGTTATTCAAATCAGCAGTCTAGCTCTTCCTGCTAATCCAAATCCGTTATTCACGCAGTTCTCCCTACTTTTGTGAATAAATTTTAAACGATAATTATGGAAAATGGTAATAAAACTAAATAAAAAAGGGAGAAATAATGAAATTCGAGCAAAAAAAATTTGATTTAAAAATCAAAAATCAGATCTTCGATTCGATTCGATTAATCAAAAGTTCATAATATTTTTCAATTGGGAAAACCATTAATAAACAACGGGATACTTAAGAAAAAATTAAAATCGGTAATCATTCGAAAAATTTCAATTTAAAAAAAAAATCAGAAAACATTTAAAAAGCCATCAATATCTGTTATATTTTTCTAAACTACATTTGAAAACAAAGAAAATAGAACAAAATTTATGATTTGGCCAAACTATAAGCATTAAAAAATTTCGAAGTAGGTTAATCGGGATGAAATTCATTTCAATTTTTCCCTTTTAGACTGTACGCTTTTTTTTATGTACTTATAGATTCTGTAGTTAAAATTATTTAATAAACCATGTTTTTTTGGATATGAAAAAAATAATAGAAAATAATCAGAAAATATCCAGGACTGTCTTTAATTTTTTCTGTTTTTTTTTCGAAAAAATTGAAATGATTATTTGAAATAGAAAAAAAAATAGAAAGAGATTTTTATCATTCCACTTTGGAAATTTCAGAGAACTCGTAAAAAATGTCAAGGTTTCTTATGGAAAAAAGAAAAAAAAATAAAAAATGACGATCATCCAAAAATTTTTCTTTTTCATCTAAATTGTCAAAAAAAAACGTTAAAGATGGATTTGTATGAGCTTTTGATATTTTTTTCTCAAAAGTACGTTTCTCAAGTATGTTACATTGAACAAAAATAACGCCACTTTTTTTTCATTTATAACTATTTTTGGGTCGGGAAAAAAATTTAAAACGTTCTGAAAAATTTCTTTGACACAGTAGAAAAAAATAAAAAACGTTTCCGCGAATCGAAAGAGTCAACTTCAAAAGTGGTCAATTTGGTATGGAATGCCCCATATATACAAACGGAAAGATAAAAATGTAAACAAAAGGAATATTGCGAGAAAAATTTAAAAAAAGTGCTGGGAATTGAAATTTGCAAATTGCTTCCTCAAGATGGTCAAGATGAACGGTGCTCAAAGCTTACTCTATTTTTCATTTTGGCTTCCTCATAGAGGAAGCTTTAAGCATTGTTCTAGAAGCTTGAGAAAGCAGTTTGTTACTTTTCATTTTTTTTTTTAAATAAAATTTCAACTTATTTATCGACTTTTAACTATTCCAAATTAATTTCCAAAAATTAAGGCGGATTTTTCGAAAAACTCATATTTTCGTAAAATTCAAAAAATCATAAAATTTAAACCGCTCAACCGATATTTCCCAAATTCAATACCAACCTCCCTATTATTATAATCTATTTATAAAAAAAAAATTAGCAATAAATCTTAAAATTTCCGAAAGTTAGAGCGTCGACACCCTTTTTTTTAAAATTTCATAACGTCGTAGGATTCGTACTTTTTTTCAAATTCTGACAAAATTATCAGAGAATGAAGAGCTTGTTCAGATTAACATCTATGCAAAACGGTAGCCCTGTACCTCAAATCGTTTTCGAGTTACAAGCATTTGAATTTTGCACCGCCATACCATACACACACACACACATCCGGACATTTTTTCTACATATGAATTTTTGATGTTTTTGGACATTTTGAGCACATTGACATTGAAACCTGGAAAACAAAAAATTTCATCTTCACATAGTTTCCTTCTCCATGAGAAAGCAAAAAATAAAAAAGTTTCCGCCAAATCGAAAGGGCTTGGCTTCAAAAGTGGTCGATTTGGTCTGGAATGCCCCATATACACAAACGGAAATAAGATAAATATGTGAACAAAATGAAAATTGCGAGAAAAATAAATAAAAAAAAGAGAGAAGAAATTTGAAAAGAATCGTATCTTTTCGTTCGGAAACACAATATAAAATAAATTTAAATGAAAAAAAAAAAAAAAAAAAAAAAAAAACTTCCCGTAATTTCTGTAATACCGGCGTTTTGCCCCGATCTCCCCTACAGAAATAGAAATTCCATTAGAGTTTCGTTGCAATTAAGCATAATTATCGTTATTCGATATTTATTTAACACGAAGAACGAAATTGTAATGAGAAGGAAGCGCATATTACAGAGATGCATAAAAAGAAAGGCCTCAACATCGTTTCTCTTTCGTATATTCACGCTTGAGAAAGGATACAAGATCGGGACATAAATCTTTCTTGCACATCGTTCCGACCGAAAAGTACACATATACAGGAGCATTTCTATATTTTCTACGTCTATAGACATATAAATTTCTTTGTGGTTTGTCGACCGCGAGAAGACACCTGCGGAAGTTTAACCGCGCGAGTGTAGCAAAGTGTACAAAGTTTTGTGCCGAGGATAGATATAGAACAAGTCGCAAGACGAAACGCGGAGCAGCAGGAGGCTCGGAAAAGCACTCGAATAAAAAAAAATCTACGTTTACGTATACATGTATACGCGCACGGAAAGAGTTGCACGATCACGCTCCAGCGAACTCGAGAGACGTTCTTTTCGGTACTTATCCCGCTACCTCGCGCGTGTCAAGACGCAACAACCTGCACACCGAACCGGAAGACGGAATCTCTGCTACTCACCCAACCTCGCTACAATTACCGATTCGAATGCTACCTACATTTTTTATTATTTTTCTTCTTCCCAATTACTATTTTTTCGGTGCTTTCCTCGCTGATTCATCGCCCGCGGTTATTTTTACGAGAAACCTGCGACCCCGCGCGGCTTCCGCGATTGGCGCGTTCGAACTAAAAAGTATTGACACTTCAGAGACTCAAATACGACGCGGTTTTTGTCAAATCGTTTCGAGGCCACCGGAAGCGTAGAATCCCGTTTTTTCTCATTCCATCACCTTTTTCAACCGCTTTTATCATTTTTTATCCTGACATTGCTTTCCCCCTTTTGTTTCTAGCTGCTCTTTCCTTTTTTCGTCTGCTCGTTCACGTTTCTCATTTTTTTTTTGTTTCGTATTGTTTTGTTTTTTTCCTTTCGTTTTGTCTTCCATTCCTTTTTTCCTACCCACCAAGGCGACTCGACTCTCTCGTCCGCCCACCTCTTATGAATATATTTTGTACGATTCACGACGTCGTCAGATAAGAGTACCGAGAAAAGATGCTGCGTTTTTTCGTACCAATTACGAGGAACGAAGCTCTCGCGTCAAAATCAATCTCGGATCGTCATTAAACGCTTTTGTTCAGCTCACACGAGGAAAACGATTTTATGTACCGGCGAAAGTGCTGCTTCGCATTGATTAACGTCCTTTGGAAAAAATGTTACCGCGGAGTTTCGAGTAGCGAGCAGCAGTGAAAGTACGAAAGCAATTGCGGCAAACGCAAATTAGAGTTCGTTCCGTCTTTTTCTCCGTTTTTCCCCTCCTTCATTATGGTTCATTGTGTTTTTTGTGTTTAGGGCCCGCTTGTTTTGGGACTCTTCATTGTTTCCCATTGGGATTCGTCGTCTCAATGCTTTTCAATTCTTTCCCCACGATTTTTTTCGTTTCCTTTCAAATCATCGATTTGGATCGAATTTGGTCAATGTTTTCACTTTCTCGACCCGAATATCCGAGTAAAATTGATCCAAATAATTTTACTCGTCGAATTACAGTTTTCAACAATCCTGTTTGATTTTAGGTTATCGTTGAAACTGTGAAATTTTATTTTTTCAATATTTGAATGAATTTTTACTCGAAGAAAAAAAAACTCGCGAATTCGAACGAGCTTTTCGAGCACGATTGCACGATTCTTCGATTTGTTTTATCTCTTACATTCATCATCGCGAAATTAAACGATATCGAATAATGGGCCAACTGTATACGCAGAATGTTGATTCACAGAGGGGATAAAATGATTGAATTTGATGAATAATATGAAGGATACGAGGGATTGGCGGATTTTTCACTCACTTAAATTCAGTCCGATTGCCACGAAAGTCTTCGGGAACAAGAGTGTGGCTGATCTTGTTAATTTTCCTCGGCAGAAGCCGATTGACGTTGAATCTAAATTCCATCTCGGGAAAGTAGTGAAAAAATGGTCAAATCACAGAATAATAAAAGAGTCGTATATTCGTGAGCGGAAAATGAGAGATTTGAATAAAAATGCGTAGTCGATGTGGGAGCGTGCGTCGTTTACAGAAACACGCGACTTCGTGCCTTCGAGAATTTCACAAATGTTTTGACGTTTGAGGGGCAAAAGAACGAGAGCCTCAAATTGGCCACGAGTTTTGCGAACCGCTCGCCATTTGTTTCCCCCACTCAATTGTATGAACAAAGAAGAAAAATTAGTGGAAAAATAATACGTTCTTTCCGCGATGTTGCTCGTCGCTTCGAAGAATTACGGATAAACCGGACAGCTCGCGAGCTATCTCAGCACTGAGGAGTGAGGAGTCACAGCTCACAGCGTTTGTATACGAGAATCACGTGTACTCGACGTCCTCGTGACCCCCTCCACCTTTCTTGACTCTTACGGACACGCACACCTTCGTAACGCCTCCGTACGACGATACCTTCCGCCTTCGTTCTCTCTGCCAACACAATTACACCACATCAAACATTTGTAATCCTATTTCATGATTTTTTTATGATCTCTCTATTTTTCGTATATTCTTATTATCTGAGCGTCGGACGATTCGCAAACGAAAGTGTTATTAGCAACTGTCAAATCTCAAATCAATTTCACTTTATTCGATTGGGATGTTTTTTTTTTTTTTTAATTTTTTTTTAATTGTTTTTCGCGAGAGTTTTTTATTTGTTTTAATTCTCAAAACTTTACCACGATAAGTGAATTCGTTTCTTTCTGAATGGAAATATAATTTTTCTAATTTTTGCCCAGCTATATTTTCTTCACCTCACTTTGTCACTTTTTATAAAATTATTGTTGCGCAGGAATTCTCGTGGTTACGCAGCGCGATGAGCAATAATTTTTTTCACGCAGATGACGAGACTTTTGAGACGAGAAGGAAAGCCGAGATGCGAAACGCTGGACCAATCGATACGACCAGGATCTCGGCTTTTTGTTTTTTACGATAATTGCGCGTTTATGTAACCGCGATCGTAGCGGTTTTTTTCTTCCCGAAATTCCTCAGCATCCCCGATGATGCTTCAAGTATTCAATTCTTTTAAAGGGACCTGTTCATGGCACTCGGAGTGTCGCGTTTGTTTCAAGGGCGTTTAAGGGGCTGGGACAGGGCAACGACGAATTCTCGCGACTGCGCTCGGTGCAACCCTCCTCTCACGACTTTCCACAAACAACCCTTCGACGGCTTCCTACCCCTTCTCCTCGCCGCTTATCTTCGCTGCCAGAAACCAAACTTATCTTCACGAACACTTCACGAGCAATAGCGAGAAACTTTGTAATCCGCCGTCTCGATTTTTAACACAGAGGGCGGCAAATCCCGGATTTCTTCGACACGCGCCGGTAAAATAGAAATCGCAGCTTCAACACCGCTCACTCGTTACTATAATAATAATAAAAATATAGCACCTCGTAGAGTAAGCTTTGGGCATCGTGCATAATGACCGTCTTGAGGAAGCAATTTGCAAATGTTAATTTGCAGCATTTTTTTGTATACAAGGAAACAATGTATTTTCTCTAGCTTCTTTTACGAACTTTAATTTATCTCTTTGTTTAAATTCATACAAAAAAACTAAATGACGAGCCATCAGAAAAAACAGTTTGCAACTTTCAATTTTCATCGTTTTTTCTATTTACGTTGAAATTAAATAATGCCGACAACTTTGCTGGAAAGTATAGAGGAAGTACAGACTTATACACAATATCTTACAAAATTTCCAAAAATTGAAGCGGTTAGACGATTTTTTAAAAAACTCATTTTTTCGTAAAATTCAAAAAATTTAAATTATATAAAATTTAAACCGCTCAACCGATATTTCCCCAAATTTAATACCAACCTTTCTATTATGATAGTCTATTTATAAAAAAAAAAATTATTAATAAATCTCAGAATTTTCGAAAGTTAGAGGTCGACACCATTTTTATAAAAATTCTGTGCAAAACGGTAGCCCTGTATCTCAAATCGTTTTAGAGTTATAAGTGTTTGAATTTTGCAGTGCCATTAACATACACACACACACGCACGCACACATCCGGACATTTTTTCTAGATATGATTTTTTGATGTTTTTGGACATTTTGAGCACATTGACATTAAAACCTGGAAAAAAAATCATCGTCATATAGTTTTCTGTATGAGGAAGCAAAAAAGTAAAAAGAATAATTCAAAAACAGTAATTTTCTCAAAATTTCATATTGAAAAAAATTTTTTAGATAGTGCTCAAGCCACTTTTCGATATTTTCCTTTTTTTTTTTCAAAAATCACCAAGCAATAATTTTTTTTGCTCTTATAGCAGAAAGTGTTAGTGCTCCATGAAATCATAAAATCTAATAAAATTTTGTGACTCTCAAAAAAGTTTAAAGGTAGCCTCGCATAATTTATTTTTTTTTCTCTATATTTAGCTTTAAATTATGGGATTGAAAAACGCGTGGCTACAAATGGCAATTTTTGTCGTCCTTCCAAAAGAAGGAGCAAAAGTATTTTGCAAAAACAGTTTTCCAAAATTTAGTCGAACCCAAATTCTTGTACAATAGACCAATTTCGATCTTGGTAATTTAATTTTGTTTTATATCCTCAAAAATGACGAGACCAATTTTGAAAGTTTGATAAAAAATATTTTCGATTTTGCATTCATTAGTTTCTATTTTTCTCCAACAGAATGCGGTCAAAATATTATTCACCTATTTTTATAACGCATGAAGAAACTAGAAAATTCCCAAATTTTAACGTTTTCTGCTACGGTAAAATATCAGACTTCGAAATAAAGAATTCCAATTCGGCAAAACACAGCTTTATTCGGCATGTCATTTTTGTACGATGCCCTAGCAAATTTTCGTGCATAAAAAAATATATATTTAAGAAAAATACAGGAAAAGTGAAATCAATCGCTTGAGAAAACGCAAAAATATTTATTACAACATGTAATTTTGAAAAACTATGTTTTTATGAAGTACATTCACCCCTTCTTTTGGAAAGACGACAAAAATTGTCATTTTTAGTCACACGTTTTTTAATCTCATAATTTATAGCTAAATAGACAGGAAAAAAAGAAAAAATTTATGCAAAGGAGCCGTCAAATTTTTTTGAGAGTAACAAAATTTCATTAGATTTGTGATTCTACGGAGCACTCACACTTTCTACTATGAGAGCGAAAAAAAAGCTTTTGCTTCGCGATTTTTGAGAAAAAAAAACAGGGGAATATCGAAAAGTGGCTTGAGCATTGTCTGAATAATTTTTAAAAAATCTCAAATATTCGGAAAATTACTTTTTTTTGATGTACCAACGATTTCCGTTGGAGCGTCGAGAGAAAAAACATCAATTTTTTTGCATCACCTTACTATATTCTTTTAAAAAATCTTTTTGTCATTATTTTTTTTACTCGTTTTCAGTTTTTGTAAAAATTTCTTTCTCCATACTTTCGTAGAACGTACCGTGTGCTTGGTGATTTTCTTAAAGGAAGCAGTCAAGCAAATTAGCATTGGATTGAAATTGCAGTAAAAAAATGTGCAAATTTTCAAGAAATTTTTGCCCCAAAAAAAATTTTTTTTTCTTAAGGAGGGTGGATAGCGACGATTCAATGTTGCCATGTTAAACCATGTTAAATACATTAAAAATTTCAAAATGATAAAAATTTAATAAAATTTGATGAGCATATTCTTTAGTACCAAATTTGACAATACAATTTTTTTAAGATTTTTCTTCTGTACAGTTATCGAGTAATTAATCACTAGAGTCCACGTGTACAAGCATCGCGTTTCCATTATAAGTATACATTCCGTGCATAAGAAATCTGCATTAATGCATAATTACTCGATAACTATTAAGCAGAAGAAAATTTTGAAAAAAATTGTATTTTCGCACTTGATGTTGAACAACATTATCACCAAATTTGATCAATTTCTAATTATTTAGACTTTTGTACCCAACTTCCTTAATTCCAAAAAATTACCAGCCATTCCTTGGTTTTTGAGGGTAAGAAACTGACAAAACTTCTCAACTTCCTAAAAAGAGCAACATATCCTTAAGTATCTACCCCGGTTTGTCCCCAGAAAGAACGTGTTTGAATTCCAAGTGTGACGTTTCGGATTTTCCTCATTCACATCTCTCCAATCAGTTGAATGATTTGCAACTGCTACTGACGTACTGTCAAAAACTGTTCTCTGGACCCACTCGTCAGCGTAATGATTTAAAAATTTTTTTTCAATTTTTTCAATTTTTTTTTTAATTTTTTTCCAATTTTTTTTTTTTTTTTTTTTGCAAAAAACCACTCAAATTGCACTGAAAAAGCTCTTTGCTACCACTCGAAATTGGAATTATCATATCTATAACTGGCACACGATATTTCAGGTCGAACCAGCACGTAGAAAATAGGTGTCCAAGATTTTTCTACAGAACAACGTACAACAAGGAATTACTGCATTGACAATTTAGTATAAACGAATAGAAAACTGATTTTCGATACTTTTCTCCGCGGCAGCGTATTCTCTGTCACAAAGAGAAGTCCGGAAATAATGGCTCGAATGAAAAATGACGAACCGCATGAGAAGCGTAAATTTGAGCGAATCCGTGACTGATTTTCTTGCACTGGGAAATGAGCTTGTGCGTAATGATTATTCTGGTGATAATCGCTTGGGACAAGGATACAAATCATCCGAACCATCGTAGAATCTTGTTGCGGAATAAAAGGATCATTATTTGTAATGATGTTGATAATTATGTAGACAGAGGACGAAGTCTCGCAGCCCCCAGCAGGAAGAAACGAGGCTTTTCTCTTTTGAGTTGGGAGTCGTTGGTACGGGTGCTGCTGGGAACGTGATCGGTGTGTGAACGACCATTTAATCGGGGATCGATTATACAAATGGATTTTTCACCTGCAGACACAAATATATGCATTTGAAAATACATGGATAAGCGAGCTATTTAATGTGTGTTGTATTTATTTATATACAGCTAAGGCGAATGTATATAGACGTGGACTATATTTATAGTGTCCTGAGGAGGCGCGAAAGATTTTAGTATCCAACGTTCTCTCCTCGGAGAGCGAGCGTCTCGAGCTTCTGCAACTTATTTATGTGCTAAAATGAATAATAATATATCGGGAAGAAGAATAAAATAAAAAAAAAAAAAACAAAGAAAAAGGTAGTCGGTACGAAAGGGAAAAAATAGTGATAAAAATTCCGGTAACGTCATCCTCTTTTTCCATGTCATCGTGGTAAAGAAATAAAAATATGCGTTCGATATATAGTGATGCAATGATTGCAGATTCTGAGTGAACCTCGAGAAGTAAAGTACACAAAAAGGCTCATGCCGGACAAGTGGATCCGATCACGAGAACGCCGAGTTCGAGTCAAGAGAACGAGTCCCATTTACGTGGAACACCAAAGTGTCAAACGATGTTCCACGAGGTGCGGGGATCCTCGTGGAGGGAGAATTTTTCATATTCTTTTCTCGCTCTCCCGTTCCACTCTTTTCTCTCTCTCTCCTTCGATTTTCTTCTTTTTTTCTCCTTTTCCCCCGATCGCGCCTCCTTTTTTGCTATGCCTTCGAGAAAATCGTATATAAAAGCAAGTGGAAATACGAATCTCTTCTCTTTATTGAGAGCTTATTTGAGAAAATACGCACTTTCCGGAGACGAGCGCGCCAATTTAGTTCTCGTTTTTATTCACGCACACTTCTGTTACTTTGATCTTCGACACTGTATCGAGAATTTGATCAATCGATTCTGAAACTATCCTGACATGCTTAAAAGTATCCAAATCGTGAGTTTCGTTTTTTCTTCCATCGTATTTCCTATTTTACTGTACTCGTCTCATATAATTTATCCATTTTTTTACTTTTTTTTTTTTTTTTTTTTTAACCATTCATTCGTGCCAAATTTATCTCCTTGTCACGCGGGCTCTAATTTTCCATTCATTGTTTTTAACTCTTTTTTATATTTTCCAATTCGTTCGGAATTTTACTGTTTTTCATCCACCAACGAAGTCGCCTGACTTTCCACGTGTTAGTAGGCTCAATTCCAGCATGCCTGATAACTTATTCTATTAAAATTTCATTGCCACGGGAAGGGAACACTTCGTAACAACTCGCACTGCGTTACCCAGATTCCGCCCGAGACTACACACCTTCAACTACGAGATAAATTATTGCAATGTCATATTTTATAAAGAGATTGTTCGCTGTCATTTTTCATTATGCAAATACCAAAATTTCAAACTATATACTCGACTCTCCGGTGTCTCGAGTCAATATATGCGTTCGTGAATTGAATCTCTTCGATGAAAAACGTCACGTGAAACATCCGAAAAGCGTATTAAGGTAGATCATGCCCGAAATATCGTATTTTAAAGGTGTCTAAATTGGATCGATTAAAAATATAATCGCTTTAAGTTGATGACAGAGTTATTAATTCGAAATTGTAAGTAATTTTTTTCAACTTATCTTTTTTGGCTAGTGATACTACGAGTCATTTATTAAGGAGGGTGGATCGCGACGATACTACGTTGGCATGCTAAACCATGTTAAAAATATGAAGAATTTCAAAATTATAAGAATTTCATAAAATTTGGTAAATGTATTCTTCAAAAATATATAAGGCAATAGAAATTTTTTTAGATTTTTTTACCATATAGCTTCTCGTGCATACATCTCGTGCATAAGAACTTCGATTTAACGCTCAATTATTCGATAACCATGTGGTAAACAAAATTTGAAAAAAAATTGTATTTGTATACTTGATGCCAAAGAATGTCATCACCAAATTTGATCAAATTCTGATTATTTTGATTTCGTGATCCACCCTCCTTAATCAGAGATCCGTCATTTACTGAACCCGAAATTTCATTCGTCCCTGGCGAAAATACTGTAATTTTTTATGTCAAAAATCGCATTAGAGAGCGCAAAGGGAAATGGATCAAGGAAAAAGTGTTAATAAAGAGGCTGTGACAGGAATGGCCCAAGTTGAGAAGAAACAAAATGCCGAAATACAAGTGCTCATTACCAATTTCGTCCAATCTTCAAGAGGATGGATCAGTCGGTATATCGCAAGCATGAGTCCGAGAGAGATAGAAGCAAATTTCGAAATCGAAATTCTTTGACACAGTTTGACCGATTAAAAAAAGGCTCTGTCAGTCGATTTTTGCCATCGTTCTGCGTAGGCTGACAGAGCCTTTTTTAAATCGATCAAACTGTGTCGAAGAATTTCGATTTCGAAAATTCCAAGTGAGGTTAGTCGACTGATCCATACTCTTAAAGTAATAAATTTTATTACAATTTCGAATTTTTTCCAAATTATATATACTCAATTTTGATTGTGTGCTTTTTCATAAATTCGTAAGAAGCGCTCATTCGTAATATGGAAAGATAAACGATTTTTAACGCATGGTCCTTAAGGAGTTTCGGTACAAAAGTCTAAATATTAAGAAATTGATCAAATTTGGTGATAATGTTGTTCAACATCAAGTGCAAAAACAAAAATTCTTTCAAAATTTTCTTCTACTTAGTTATCGAGTAATTACGCATTAAAGCAGATTTCTTATGCCCGGAATGTATACCTATATATGTGGAAACGCTATGCTTATACACGTCAACTTTAGTGATCAATTACTCGATAATTGTGTAGAAGAAAAATCTTAAAAAATTTGTATTGCCAAATTTGGCACTAAAGAATATGTTCACCAAATTTTATAAAATTCTGAACTTTTTGAAATTTTTTATGTTTTTAGCATGGCAACATTGTATCGCCTGTACCGAAACTCCTTAAAACCCTCTGTATTTTTCTTCATATTTAAGGAGTTTCGGTACAGAAGTCTAAACATTAAGAAATTGATGAAATTTGGTGATAATGTTCTTTAACATCAAGTATGAAAACACAAATTTTTTCAAAATTTTCTTCTACTTAGTTATCGAGTAATTACGCATTAAAGCAGATTTCTTATGCCCGGAATGTATACCTATATATATGGAAACGCTATGCTTATACCCGTGAACTTTAGTGATCAATTACTCGATAACCGTGTAGAAGAAAAATCTTAAAAAATTTGTGTTGTCAAATTTGGCACCAAAGAATATGTTCACCAAATTTTATAAAATTCTGAAATTTTTGAATTTTTAAATTTTTTTAGCATGGATTAGCATGGCAACATCGTATCGCTTGTACCGAAACTCCTTAAACACGGTCAGTCGAGAACCCATTGAAGCTCTGTGTAAATTTCAAGACCTTCTTGAGAAAATCGTTTGGTGCATGAACTACCTTAATTTCATGATTTACAATGAATCTCGTATCTTTATTGCTACAATCTTTAGACGCAAGGTGTAACTATTTTTCATTACGTACGAATGGAATACAACTCATTGCACAACCAATAAGTTAACTGGGACACTTAATTATTTTTTTATTTCTCGTATTCAATGTGCAGCATGAGAAAATTCGTAAAAGTTGACGCGACGGAATAAGTCTCGAGACATTTGTATTCACTTTAAAAGCCACAAACGTGAAAACCACTCGTTATTCGTCACCTCGCGGTTTGGTATTGATGAAAATCGATCATGCTGGTCGCTCTGCTCGCAAGATCGGCTGAAAGACTCGATGACCTTGGCTTAAGGGCTTTTCCTCTCTCGCGTTTGACACGCGTAACGCGGTTCCTCGATTATCGCTTCGTTCACTTAACGCGCTCTTGATAAATTGTTCTAATTCAATTTTGAAGCTGCTCGAGGACATTTCAATATCGACGATGCGGAAACAATCACGGGACTCGAGGATCTCTTTTGTGTATCACGAAAAATACATTTTTTTCCCTCTCCTTTACAAAGGAAGCAGAACATTTTTCTGCAATTTCCGTTCAAGGAAAACACAATTTTGAACTTTTCTTTTATTTACTCTGTTTGCTTCTATTTGCAGTGGATTTTTTTACTCGTTATCAGTATTTTCGGAATTTATCTTCTGTACAATTTGCGAGACCGTCTGAAAATTCTGCGCTTCATTCTTTCCCTCGATGGCCCGCCAGCCATTCCAATTTTGGGCAACGCAGCATTCGTCTACGATGAAGATGGTGCGAATATTTTCCAGCTCATCACCATTCGTTGAATTCATTGAGAAAGATAAAAACTGATTAATTTTATCCAAAGGTTTTTTTTTTTTTTACAAATTTATGACAAATCTTTCGTTAAATTTATAATTCTATTCAAAGTAACTGTTCAATTACTTTATTGGCACACCATTGTGAAATGCGAAAACGGCTCCATCAACGTTTTTTAAGGACTAAAGCGACTATTGACTAATTTATTGCTTCTCTATTTGGTCCAGTTCTTCGGAAAATGTCTCACGACGCTTACGAGTTATACGGGCCGGTATTCCGAATTTGGTTGACCCTTTTACCGTGCGTTGTGCTTCTCGAGCCAAAAGATATACAGCAAGTCCTCGGGAACAGCAAAAA
Organism: Venturia canescens; assembly: GCF_019457755.1. Lineage (NCBI taxonomy): Eukaryota > Metazoa > Arthropoda > Insecta > Hymenoptera > Ichneumonidae > Venturia > Venturia canescens. Next base: position 7,655,142 of record NC_057430.1, read on the forward strand.
TACCGGTAAAATAATGTTCTACAAAATGCTCGACAACTTCCTCGGCAAAGGGCTGATCACGAGCAACGTCGAGACGTGGACGAAGCACCGTAAGATTCTACAGCCAGCTTTTCATCGGCAGAATCTTGAAAAATTCGTCGAAAGTTTCACCCGCTGTTCGGAGCGTTTGGCGAACAAAATTTCACCTCTTGGTCAACGCGATATCAATGTTACGTCTTTTGTCAACGATTCTGTCTACGAAATACTCAATGGTGAGCTGCGTCAAAGTGCTTCGAGTTTCAAAAATCAGATTTTTATTTTTTTTCAAACCGTGCTGGCATTAAAATTCTACCGAGAAAACATCAATCATTTTTATCCATTGTTGTAATTTTATTTACCAACAGCTCGTTGAGATTTTTTGGTAGAGGAAATTCGGGCAAAAACGAGCTGTGTAAGGAAATATTGTACTTTTCGGAAGTTTCAATTTTCAGTTGCTTTGTCTACTACTTGCTCTCAAATGTGCTGAAAAAAGTGTGAAAGTATAAAGAAAGAAAGGAAATTTTTTTTAAAGAATCCCATTTTTTATCATCTTTGGAAAAATATTAAAAATTGAATAAAATGAAAAGGAAAATTCCTCAATTTTCGACCTGAAGCATAAAACACATAACGAACAATTTGTGATTCATTTTTTTAAAGAAAAATAATGTTAGGAAATTGAAGAGGTGGTTCTAATAATTTGATAAAGGTTCGCGATGAATCGATGCTTTTTTCCTCCTGATTTATGAAAGAATTTTACAACGCATTTTCAGAGACCGTTTTGGGTGTGAGGATTGGCAAGGAGAATGGAATAACGAACACAGAAGAATTGCCGTTCAGGAAGTATTGAAAAAAACATTAGATCGATGGAAGTTAATATTTTAGTCGTTCGACGAAATGACAGAAAATATTTATTTATTTTTGTTTATCCAGGGGCAAAGTTTTGGTTCCATATCGTTTGATGAAGCCATGGCTATTGATAGATTGGATTTACAGATTTACGAGGAGCGGGAAAAACGAGGAAAAGCATCGAAACGATTTGGCGAACGCCTGTAGAAAAATAGTGATGGAAAAGCGTGAGAAAATGGGGCGGGGCGGAGGAAAATTTGGTGAAGATACTCTGATGGATTTCATGATGGAAAAGAGCGAAGCGAGCGGCTGCTTAACGGACGAAGAAATAGTCAACGAGTGCTGCACTTTCATGCTCGCCGGACAAGATTCCGTTGGCACTGCCACCGCCATAACGCTCTTTCTACTCGCCAATAATTCAGTGTGGCTCGACAAATGTGTCAACGAGATTGACCACATTTTTGGCAAACTTCCCGACGAATCTTCCTCCCCCAAAATCGAAGATTTTCGAGAGATGAAATATTTGGATTGGTGCATCAAAGAGACTCTCAGATTGTATCCAAGCGTTCCTCTCTTCGCGAGAACCCTCGGCGAGGACCTCACGATCGGTATTAAAAAAAAAAAAAAAAAAAAAAAAACAAATTTATTTAAACAATATATGTCATTCACAATCTTTCTTTCGAGTGATCGTAGGGCCATTTCAAATTTATAAATAGTACATTGTGTACCAAAAGGAACTAAAGTCGAACTTTTTACCATTTCCAAGATCAAATTTTTCGCATCCGAAGTGCTTTTTTGATAGTTCCATAAGGCGCCTGAAGTAGGCGCTTTCGGAGCTATCGAAAAGAACTCCTCGGAGTTAAAAGTTTTGAAATGAAGTCTCATTAAAGACTTAAGGAGGGTGGCTAGCAACGATACAATGTTGCCATGCTAAACCATGTTAAATACATTAAAAATTTCAAAATGATAAGAATTTAATAAAATTTAGTGAACATATTCTTTAGTGCCAAATTTGACAATACAAATTTTTTAAGATTTTTCTTCTGTACAGTTATCGAGTAATTAATCACTAGAGTTCACGTGTATAAGCATTGCATTTCCATATATATAGGTATACATTCCGGGCATAAGAAATCTGCTTTAATGCGTAATTACTCGATAACTAAGCAGAAGAAAATTTTGAAAAAAATTGTGTCTTCGCACTTGATGTTGAAGAACATTATCACCAAATTTGATCAATTTCTTATCATTTTGACGAACGTAGCCATCCTCCTTAAAGGTAGTTCTGAACTTTTGTTGAAATCTTAAGGAAGTTGAGGCATTAGAATGAAAATGATGTCATCGCTTTTAAACCGAGTGCATCTTATAAAGTGAAGTGTAAAAAAATCAGTTAAATTTTCAGACAATTTAAGAGCGTTGTTGCTGAGAAAAATCAATAACAATTTGAGCCAAATAACATGTAATCTTATGAAAGTCAAGACACATTCAGTGATATCTCCGTTAAAAATGATGCTAAAAATATGAAATTTTTTGGGCAACATGAACGAGGCTTGCTGAATAATGTCAATTTTTTTCAGATTTATTAGGAGATTTGCTGAGATTATATTAATAATAATCTGTTTCCCGTGCAGTTTTTTGAGGCTAGGATCGTCACCGTTCGTGTTTTCGACTGAGCTTTCACCAGTTTTTCGTCTTTTTTCCCCCAACTTTTCTTTAAAGTGTATGCAACATTGCCGAACTGTAAACTGGCCTAACTTTTGAAAGGTACAGGTCATAACTTTTGGATAAAAAAAATGACTGTACAGCCTCAACTTCCTTAAGAACCGGCTGGAATTTAAATATCGTGTAATAATAGCCTTCATGGAATGACTGTTCGAATTTCAAATCGATTCACCATTTAGTTTTCGAGATATTCGCCATTAAAAATAAGTCATTTTGTACGCAATGCCTTTACCTAACACGTCACTGGATAGCACTTTGTTTACATTTTTTATTACCAACGCTAAACGGATCTTACGACTTTAAAGTAAAACCAGTCGTGTATTCAGTACTATTGTGGGATTAATATTCCAAATAATGGGAATTTTTGACCATCTAGTTTCGGAGATATCGACTGATGAACTGTGTTAATTTTACGAGACGCTGAACGGGCGTACGCGATCAGCTGTGACGACGTATACGGTGCAGCAAACTGATGAGTGCAATACAAAACAACACGAAAGCTTTTTTCTCAAATGTTTGACTACTTTTATCGATTGAATTGCCATTTGAACACTTTTTAAATTCTTTCGCAACGAATAAATAAGATTTCGGGAAACACTGACATTTTGACGCTCGTCGCTGTTGGCTATGGTAATATCGGAGAATGATGGCGTTTTGTTGCCGCGATTACAGCGCCACTTTCTATATGTGAAGAGAACTTATTCGTGCAAGAGACTTGATTGTGTAGGACAGGCAGAGTGTACAAGCTTTGACAAAACCGTGTAGCCGGCAGCACCAGCTACATGCAGAACTACCTTAATCATTTGAAAAATGAGTTATTCTTCACATTATTTCCTCGGCCGATAATAATGATTTTGGCCTGGGTCCGGGCGACCCAGTATAGTTGTAACCCAGAGTCAAAGGCCCATGACAGATTCATTCAAAACAACGGCAATTTTCATGAACCAAAAATATCGAAGAAATTCCACTACCATCAAGTTTTATTTTATTCCTATCAAAAACACTGATCAAGTAAAATGTTTTTTTTTTCGTCAGGCACCGACAGAGAATATTGAAAGATAAACGAAATTAAAAATGCTGAAAATTAAAATTAGATGCTCAAAGTTTACTCTAGGAGATGCTATATTTTTCATTTTGGCTTCCTCATAGAGTAAGCTTTCAGCATTGTTATAAAAGCTTGAGAGAACAATTTGTTACTTTTTTAGGCTTATATACTGCTCCTAAAACTGAATGACAAACCATCAGAAAAAACAGGGTTACGTGACAAAAGGTCCCAGGACAAAATATCCGGGTCAAAATATCCCGGTCAAAATATCCTGAGACACAATATCCCCGGGACGAAATATCCCAAGACACAATATCCGGGAGTCAAAATATCCCCGGAACATCAAGGTATTGTATCATGAGACACAATACCCTCCATAATTTGCGGGCACGCAGGGAAGTAGAACACACACACACACACACACACACACACACACACACACACGCACGCACGCACGCACGCACGCACGCACGCACGCACGCACGCACGCACGCACGCACGCACGCACGCACGCACGCACGCACGCACGCACGCACGCACGCACGGAGGGTTCAATATCCAAGAAATTCGGTGTTACAAGTGTAGGATATTTCCAAATCGAGAATATTACGTCATTAGGATATTTTGACTCCTGGATATTTTGTCCCAGTATATTTTATACCAATTTATTTTGACCCGAGGATTATTTATTATGTCTCAGGATATTTTATACCAGGATATTTTGACCCGAGGATATTTTTCCTTAGGATATTTTGGCACGGGATATTTTGTCTCAGGGTCTTTTGACCTGTCACCAAAAATTAAAGCGGTTAGACGATTTCTCGAAAAACTCATATTTTCATAAAATTCCGAAAATCATAAAATTTAAACCGCTCAACCGATATTTCCCAAATTCAATACCAACCTTTCTATTATGATAGTCTATTTATAAAAAAAAAAATTATTAATAAATCTTAAAATTTTCGAAAGTTAGAGCGTCAACACCTTTTTTATGAAAATTTCAAAACGTCGTAGGATTCGTATTTTTTTACAAATTCCGAAAAAATTATCAGAGAATGAAGAGCTTGTATAGATTAACATCTGTGATATTTTTTCTAGATATGATGTTTCGATGTTTTGCGACATTTTGAGCATATTGACATTGAAAACTGGGAAAAACAATTTCATCATCACATAGCTTCCTCTATGAGGAAGCGAAATGTAAAAATAATTTCCATTCGAAAAAAAAAGCTTCGATTATAAAGAAAAATCGAGATTCAAAAATCAATAAAAAATTTGGGCGATAATAATTTACACAAAAATCAGTTCAATTAATATCACTCAAACGATTTCACTCTTCCGCGTTGAAGATTTTGATTACGATTATGCCGAGCGTTTGGACACTGAAACCCTTCAATGAAAATCATGCTTCCAAGCGTAGAAATGGGACTAAAATAATTGGCTTGTAGGTTTCAGAGAACTTGAATTCCTTGCAATTATTATTAAATAATTTTGCCCCAAATGATTCCCAGCACTCAACCTTTTGTGTCGTACATTCTGCAAGCACACACACACACACACACACGATCATTCGTGTGCATATAGATTTCAAATCTTCTCCAAGGAAAACATAAACGATCGTTTCGTTTTCTTAGCACGCAATCAACGTTTTTACATGCCACGTGGAATATTTTTTTCTGTCATTGTTTCTCTTAATCTTTTGGAAATTCAGCACATACCTCATTCAATTCAAGGAGCGATTCTAAAGTTTCATTCAACGATTTCAGGTGTCGTTACATGGATAAGAAATTTACTTATTGAAGTCTTAATCGCGGGGTTTAGCAAAAATTCTGTGAAGCCATGCCAATTGATCGACTAATAACTTTTCAACCGTCCATCTAAAATTTATAAAATTTTGCTGGAACTTTATTCTCTATGTAATGATCTGTTGCTTGCAAAGTTTCATTGAAACCTTTATATTTTTATGTATACAACGATGATTTAGGCGATACTAAAGAAAGTCAAAAGAAAACCATCCCAAAAAGTCGTCAAATTTCGCGAGTATTTTTTCTCCGTAACATTTCGTTGCGTTTCAATGAAATCCTCCTTTTGCTTCCTCATAGAGGAAGCTATGTGATGATGAAAATTTTTTTTTCCAGTTTTCAATGTCAATGTGCTCAATATGTCCCAAAAAATCGAAAAATTATATGTAGAAAAAATGTCCGGATGTGTGCGCGCGTGCGTGCGTGAGGGCGTGTATGTGTGTAATGGCACTGTAAAATTAAAACGCTTATAACTCGGAAACGGTTTGAGATGCAGGGCTACCGTTTTGCACAGATGCTAATTTATACAAATTCTCTGATAATTTTGTCAGAATTTGAAAAAAAATACGAATCCTACGACGTTTTGAAATTTTCATAAAAAGGGTGTCGACGCTCTAACTTTCAAAAATTTTAAGATTTATTAATAATTTTTTTTATAAATAGATTATCATAATAGGAAGGTTGGTATTGAATTTGGGGAATATCGGTTGAACGGTTTAAATTTTATGATTTTTTGAATTTTACGAAAATATGAGTTTTTCAAAAAATCGTCTAACCACTTGAATTTTTGGAAATTTTGTAAGATATTGTGTATAAGTCTGTACTTTATACTTACCAGCAAAGTTGTCGGATATATTTAATTTCAATGTAAATAGAAAAACGATGAAAATTGAAAGCTGCAAACTATTTTTTCTGATGGCTCGTCATTTAGTTTTTTTTATGAATTTAAACAAAGAGATAAATTAAAGTTCGTAAAAATGTAGCACCTCATAGAGTAAGCTTTGAGCATCGTGCATCTTGAGCACCGTGCATCTTTACCATCTTGAGGAAACAATTTGCAAATTTTAAATTGCAGCATTTTTTTATTCAATGAACAAAACCCCTTAAAAAAAAGCGACTTAGCGAAGCCGAGAAATTTTCAAAAACAGTGGGACCCTCGCTGAAATGAGTCAATAAATGCACCGTAATCCTTGATATTAGAATTTCCAGCCGAACTTTTTTTCGAATGCAACGAAACAAAAAAAAAAGAAAATAATGTTCAAAATTTCTTGTGTGCTGTTGAATTTTGTTCAAATGACAAGATATATAAATGTTGGATCGAAAACATAAATTTCTATCAACAGGAAAACACGTTTTGCCGGCCGGTTGCGGAGTAATAATCATGCCATACAGCACTCATAGATTGGCGCATCATTTTTCGGATCCTCACGCCTTCAAGCCGGAACGCTTCAACCCCGAAAACTCGGCAAATCGTCATCCGTATGCTTACGTCCCGTTCAGCGCGGGCCCACGCAATTGTATAGGTAAATAACTCACTTAACGAATCATCGATTCAAGAGAAACACGCATTTTCACTCGATTTTACCGCAGGCAACAAATTCGCAATCTTGGAGATAAAATCAATGATAAGCATGCTTTTGAGGAAATTCGTGCTCGCACCCGTCCCTGGGAAAGACCAAATTCAGCCCAAATTTCGACTGACTGTAAGAGCCAAAGGTGGACTTTGGATTCGAATAACTCCACGGAATGATCGAACTGCTGGTGCGCGAACGAACGATTGATTTTTCAACGGCTATTTTTGTCGCGATTTAAAACTGTAAATATATGATTTTGTATAAACATTAGCTAGTCGCTAGTCTCATTTGAAATAAAATATCATTTCTCCGGATCAACACCTACCGTATTTACGTACAATCGTGTGACGACTTGGTCGAGCTCACGTGACCAACTCAAAATGAGCGGTGGCGCCTGTGGCGCCTAGCGTAGTAAAGTATAACTATATGTACACTCCCGTCCAAAAGTTTGGGTTCACCGGTAGAAATTTTTACCGACACTAAAAGTTCGATAGCTCAAAAAGGGAATGAAATTTCATAAACGTCATTTTGAAGGCGATAAATTAAGCTGCAATTTGCCGTCTCTTTAATTTGTTTACGATTTTTTTTAGCTGCCACGCGCTTTAGAACAGTGCTCTTTTTTGACAAATTTTTGCGGCCTTCGTAAAAACCGACTGCCAATGTAGTAGAAATTTTTTTAGCTACTTTTCTCCATGAGAGCTTTGTAGGGAATATAAAAAGCTTCATTTTTGTTTTTTAAAAAATATCATACGATTTTTTTCGCACGGTTATCTTAATTTTAACTAAAAATGAGGAGTTTCAGAAATTGTGGCGTACTTCGAAAACTTTGGGAGTTTCGAGGAAATGTCCAGAGGGTAAAAAATTGTGTCGGTTTATAATAAACCCGTTCTAATTATTTTAGATTTATTTATCTAATTTTTTTTATTTTTTATTATGGCTTGATCCAAACTCGTCCAAGCGTCTTCAAGCTTTCGCCACAAATCGCTGGCAGAAGAAGGACAGGTTGTTCTAACGTTCCGATCAGGCTCCTCCTACAAAAGCTCGATCGGATTCAAGTTAGGATGAGATCGTGCTGGCTAAGCCGTATTTTAAGGTGATGGAGCAATCGCTATCTCGCCACCGTGAGTGCGAGAGAGATAGCTGCAATTTTCGAAATTGAATATGTTCGACACGGTTCGATCAATAAAAAAAAGCCCCTGTCAGCGTATTTTTGCCATCTTTCCGCGTCCGCTGACAGATGGCAAAAATACGGTGACAAGGGCTTTTTTTTATTGATCAAACCTGTCAGCGTATTTTTGCCATCTTTCCGCATCCGCTGACAGAGCCTTTTTTTGATTAGTCAAACGACAGCGGAGAATTTTCATTTCGAAAATTCGAGGTGAGGTTAGGTAACTGATCCTTTACCTTAAGGTGATCTATCACTTGCGCGAATGCGAGAGAGATAACTGCAAAATGGTTGCACGGTTTACTCGGACACCCTTGATTTTTTGAGAAAAATAAAGGTTACACCTTGTTCTCTAATAAAATGAGAATAGCGTGTAACTCATATTTTCTTTCAAATATCAACCTACTCGGAATAAAACGTGCAGCAGAATTTTTACCGACTGAACAAGTGACAGAGCACCTTAAGATAACTCCTGTACTGCATGCTAGTCAAATGAGTGCTAAATTTTCAAAACGCTTTTAGACCAAGTTCGACGTACCGATTAAACTTATTGTTAATAGATATGTATGCAAGCATATTATATTAACGTGAAAAAATATTTTAAATGATAGTTTTGCAAAACTATCAACTGACAGATGCAAATTTCCATGATGACACATTTTCACAGGTATTTTTCAAAGAATCATCTGTATTTTTTAACCGATTTTATTGCACCAAGTCTCATTTTGTTCCTCAGCTGATCCTCTACGAATTCGCCACGTAGATTTTCCTTATTTAAAGTCATTCCTTCAGAAATTATGAATGAAAAAGTTTTTCACTTAATGAACAATTAGCTGAAACAGTGAAACGATCAAGTTTAAAAAAACAACTACACGGTGGATTCACAGAGGACCAGTTGACGAAAAAAATGAGACTTGTTGCAATAAAATCGATCAAAAAATGCAGAAACTCTTTGAAAAATACCAGTGAAAATGTGTCATCATGAAAATTTGCATTTATCAGTTGATGGTTTTACAAAACTATCCTTTTTTATATTTTTACATTTTAATGAGATATGCTGTAATACAAATCCACTAAGAATACATTTAATCGGTAGGTTTGTTTAAAATCGTTTTGAAAATTTAGCACTCATTTGACTAGCATGCAGTACAGGAGTTACCTTAACGTGTGATTTATCGTTCAGTCGGTAAAAATTTTGCTGCACGTTTTATTCCGAGTAGGTTGATATTTGAAAGAAAATATGAGTTACACGCTATTCTCATTTTATTAGAGAACAAGGTGTAACGTTTATTTTTCTCAAAAAATCAAGAATGTCCGAGTAAAACGTGTAACCATTTTGCAGCTATCTCGCTCGCACTCACGCAAGCACCACGCAAGTGATAGATTAACTTAAGGAAGTTGAGGCTGTACAGTCATTTTTTTTACCCAAAAGTTATGACATGTACCTTTCAAAAGTTAGGCCAGTTTACAGTTTGACAATATGTTGCATACACTGTGCATACACTTTAAAGAAGAGTTGGGGGAAAAAAAGACGAAAAACTGGTGAAAGCTCAGTCGAAAACACGGACGCGATGACGATCCTAGCCTCAAAATACTGCACGGTAAACAGGTTATTATTAATATAATCTCAGCAAATCTCCTAATAAATCTGAAAAAATTGACATTATTCAGCAAGCCTTGCTCATGTTGCCCAAAAAATTTCATATTTTTAGCATCATTTTTAACGGAGATATCACTGAATGTGTCTTGACTTCCATAAGGTGATTCAAAAAAATCGACTATTTTTATTTCTTCAAAGCCCGGGTTTCAATTATTGCAGTGAGGTGAAAAAAGATGCCTGACAAAATTTGAGCTCTTAAAAAAATTTTTTAGAGGTCGCTCATCGCGATTTTCTATTGTCCATTTAAATAACACAGGGAAGACGTTACTAGCTGTTTTTGAATTTTATTCCTCGGCAACGGGTGAGGGTACGACAACGCCCAAGATGGTTTTTTTTAGGGATTTGAACGCTCTATAAAAAAAGTCTCTTGGCGTTTTACGCTAAACTTACACCTACAAAAGTTATTCAATGTCAAAATTGGCTTTGAAGAAAATTTCGACATTTTTTCACTTTTCCGGCGAAACTATTGACCTTGTCACAAAACGCTGTGGAAACTTTTTCGGAAATCATGTGATTTAGTATAATATCGTGTTCTTAGTTTATTAAAAAATTGAATAATTTATAATACTACATTACGAGGTTATTCTTAGAGGAAACTGCAATTTCCGTCGAGTGAATCGTTATATTAACAAAAAAAGTTCCAAGTTTCATTGTGTCATTAGATAATGCCTCAGAAAGAAATTGTTGGTGAAAATTCCAAAATGCATCGCATTTCTCCACCTTCCATTTATAATTTCTTTTGGGGCATTAATTTTTTTTTCCTGAGGAATATAAATTCAGATTAACGTCTAATATTAATTGAGTGGAAATGATGTTTGGAATAATGGATAGCTCTACAGTAAGGGTAACATCCTATGATACCGGCAGAACGGAAAAGGAGGTTACCCTTACTGTAGGGCTATGATCCATTATTCCAAACATCATTTCCACTCAATTTTTGCAACTCAATTACATTAGACGCATCAATTTATACTTAATTCGAATAACTTTGAATCTGTATTTATATTGCATTCCCAAAAAAAAAAATATTAATGCCCCAAAAGAAATTATAAATGGAAGGTGGAAAAATCCGATGCATTTTGGAATTTTCATCAACAAATAAGCATTACCTAATGACTCGATGAAACTTGGAACTTTTTTTGTTAATATAACAATTCACTCGACGGAAATTGCAGTTTTTCTCTAAGAATAACCTCGTAATGTAGTATTATTATAAATTATTCAAATTTATAATAATAATCTAACGATATTATATACTAAATCACATGATTTCCGAAAAAGTTTCCACAGCGTTTTGTGACAGGGTCGATAGTTTCGCCGGAAAAGTGAAAAAATGTCGAAATTTTCTTCAAAGCCAATTTTGACATTGAATAACTTTTGTAGGTGTAAGTTTAGCGTAAAACGCCAAGAGACTTTTTTTATAGAGCGTTCAAATCCCTAAAAAAAACCACCTTGGGCGTTGTCGTACCCTCATCCGTTGCCGAGGAATAAAATTCAAAAGCAGCTAGTAACGTCTTCCCCGTGTTATTTAAATGGACAATAGAAAATCGCGATGAACGACCTCTAAGAAATTTTTTTAAGGGCTCAAATTTTGTCAGGCATCTTTTTTCACCTCACTGCAATAATTGAAACCCGGGCTTTGAAGAAATAAAAATAATCGATTTTTTTGAACCACCCTATTATACATGTTATTTGGCCCAAATTGATATTGATTTTTCTCAGCAACGACGCTCCTAAACTGTCTGGAAATTTAACTGATTTTTTTTTATACTTCACTTTATAAGATGCAATCGGTTTAAAAGCGATGACATCATTTTCATTCTAATGCCTCAACTTCCTTAACGATTGTTCCATGTTCCACGATTGTTTATGAAAAATAGAGATAATACGTTACATTTTTCGAGAAGTATGCTTAATTAACGATGTCAAAAAGCAAATCGCAGTTTAACGATGTCAAATCTAAAAAAAAGTACCTCGCTTGTTTTGAATAAATTCGACAAAAAAAAATTGAAAAAATGTCAGTGAACTCAAAATTATAAATTGAAACTTTCTTCCCTCTTAAAATTTTATCCGAAGCCCCATATTTCTCGAGTTACTATCAGTCAAAACCTGACCAAAAAGATAAAAAAAAAATTTTAGATAACTCTAAAATAATTAGAACAGATTTATTATAAACCGACACAATTTTTTACCCTCTTCACATTTCCTCGAAACCCCCAAAGTTTTCGAAGTACGCCACAATTTCTGAAACTCCTCATTTTTAGTTCAAATTAAGGGTGAATGATACAAAAGTCGAAATAATTAGAAATTGATGAAATTTGGTGATAATGTTCTTCAACATCAAGTGCGAAAACACAAATTTTTTCAAAATTTTCTTCTGTTTAGTTATCGAGTAATTACGCATTAAAGCAGATTTCTTATGCCTGGAATGTATACTTATATATATGGAAACGCTATGCTTATACACGTGAACTTTAGTGTTCAATTACTCGATAACTGTACAGAAGAAAAATCTTAAAAAATTTGTATTGTCAAATTTGGCACTAAAGAATATGTTCACCAAATTTTATAAAATTCTGATCATTTTGAATTTTTTTATGTTTTTAGCATGGTTTAGCATGGCAACATTGTATCGCCTGTGCAATATATCCTTAAGCTAACCGTGCGAAAAAAAATCGTATAATATTTTTTAAAAAACAAAATGAAGCTTTTTCTATTCCCTACAAAGCTGTCATGGAGAAAAGTAGCGAAAAAAAAATATGGCTGTTGCATAGAGCCAACAAAAGGTGATTGTTTTTATATATTATGAAAAGTTTTATAATTATTGATCAAAAATCAAAAATCAATCAACAGTTTGAAAAATAATAAGAACTCATCATTGAATATATGCATCCGAAAATGAAGGAAATTCCTGCATATTCTGTCATCTTCGTAGTAGAAGAGACAGCAGCACGATTTCCCCCACTCTTGGTGAGGAATTCCTTCCTTCAATGTTCAGTATTTCATGGCCAAGAACGATGATCGACTCCGCATCGTCCCATATATACGCGCGTACGTATCAAGTACGTATGTTGGTGTAGTGATATCGTTCGGCGTCGTACATCACGAACGCGAACTGCGTACAAAGTCCCCTTTGTCATTGACACGTGCATTTAATTAAATATATTAAAAAAACGTACAGTTCCATATCTATATATGATTACGTACGCGGAATCGAGATCGATTATTTTGTAAAAATGAGTGCAGAGATTTTAGTAGAGCCGGATGTGAGTGGTGTTGTTAAAAAATTGGCAAGTGTTGTCGAGGAAAGTGCTAATGAGGCGATAGAACGCTATGGAATCTTCAAAATTGGTTTGTCAGGTTGTGTTCGATTGTTTTTATTTTTCATTATTCTTTAGATGCAAGGAAAAACTGCTATTTTTTTGTTAAACAAAACAAATCGATTCCGTTCCGCTGGTCGTCGGATTATTCAGATTTTTTCGCCAATTAGAAATCTATTTTCTTTTAAAATCCTATTTTTACAACATTCGTTCATTAGATGTTAATTTACTTTGGAGCTCATGAAGAAAATTATGTTAATTGTTTTTCTTATCGTGTGTGAATGTCATGAATTTTTGTGCTATGGTTCTGTTGGCATTGGAAAAATCACTTTGCATTAAAAAATAATAATATATTTAGTTACAAAAAGGAAGTATAATATTTTTGGTTCAAATGCATGTACGATTTTTAAGTCTAGCTGAAAATTGCAACGAGTGATAACAATTTATGAATTCATAGGTGGTTCTTTAGTTCAATTTCTTTGCGAAGGACTACCGACGCTAAAGACTGACTGGACGAAATGGCGTTTTTTTTTCTGTGACGAAAGAATTGTTCCTTTCGACAGTCAAGATTCAACTTTCGGGGTCTACCGAGCTAACCTGATTGGAAAAATTCCGATTGAAGAGAATCAATTTGTTACCATTGACTCGGAGCTTCCTGGTATTTTCAAAACTTTACAATCGGATTGTAGTAATAATAATGATTGACAGCATAAAAGTTTCAGTGTTTATCGTATAACTAAGAACTATATTAAGAAATGTAATAATAATTATGGTTTCCAAAATCCGAATAAACAATCAAAATGATTTCAGCCGATGAGGCGGCCAAAGATTACATCAAAAAAATGTCTGCATATTTTGCACCGCACAGTCTGCCAAGGTTTGATGTTTTGTTACTGGGAATGGGACCGGATGGTCATACTTGTTCATTATTTCCTGGACACAAACTTTTGGATGAGAGCCTTTCATGGGTTTGTCCAATAAATGATTCTCCGAAGCCTCCACCTTCAAGAATCACCTTGACCTTTCCTGTCATCAATAATGCAGTAAAGTGCGTTTTTGCCATTTCTGGAGCTGGGAAAGCCGAAATGGTTAAGGTATTTAGCCATTCGATCATCGAATGTTCTGTATTGACTATGAAACAAGCGCAGTAAGAGTAAACAAACAATTGCAGCGCATCTGGGAATTGGAAGAAAAATTACCAGCATCTATGGTGCGACCCACAGACGGGAGGTTAATTGTGATATTGGACGAAGGTGCAGCTGGAAAATTGTCCCATCGTTGAAGATTTTTTTTCGTACAAAAACATTATCCCCGTTAAAAAATATTTTTTTATTATAAAGAATCTAGTTTCATAATTTGCTATGATAATTATAAATTAAATTAAAAGAAAAAATATATTGGAAATGATAATATCACGAATTGATGTTTGAATATTGAAATGTTTTTTTATTGGATCCGGGAAATGGAGAATACAGTTTTTCACGATCACGGAATGTATTTACACATTTGAATAAGTTTGTTAAATTTCCAAGTTAATGATTATAATTTCAAGTCGAAATTGGAGGGATAGCGCTAATTTATGATCTTGAGCCGCTAAATTGGGAGAACATGCAGCTCTTTTGACAAAAAAAAACATAGATAATCGGGAGATGAGATATTATTGATTAGAAAGATTAAATTCTGTATGGAAATCGACTAAGTTTCCCAATCATTGCAATTTGTCCTTATTTCTAGAAATCACAGACACTATTTGAATACAGAATAAAAATAGAACAATAAGTTATACGAATTATCAAGCATTTTTCAGAATTTACGAACGTGGGAAAATAAAAATAGATTATCGCTGTATGACGAAGAATGATTTTACATCCCATTGCAAGTAAATTGGGATCGTTGAGGGACGAGGATGAATCGATAAGCACAGATAGGTGGCAAAACGAGACGGAGAGAGAAAGAGAGAAGATACGGTAATTATTGCATTCGGATGGATTTTTTCGAAAAATCCTTCTCACCCGTACAATAGATTCAATTTTATTATCATAAAAACATTGAAGTACGTTCTGCTTTGCAGAGAAACTCTGTTTAAACATTACCATTTCTCATTACTGATTCGTAGCAAACAACAAAAAATTTCCTCTCTAAATCCAGCATCGAGAAAAAATAATAGATTAGTCCCGATGAAAAAAAATATTGTCTATATCATCGCAATAAATTAAACTCATTCACAAATTAAATCTACTCATTCATTCATGGGCGCGGCATGAAAAAAAAAGAAATTCACTGGTTGTCAAAGCGTTTCTTTCTTTTCTCCATCGGTAGTCATGTTTTATCAGTCCTATACAGTTTAAAAATATCTTTTGTAGTATATAAACGTATTAGACTCGCGTAAAAAATTCTTCCGAGTCCAATTGGAGTGAATATTGAAAGAGAAGGAAAATATAAATATATTTTTTATGTTTCGACAATAATTGATTCCTTTTACTCGATCATTTTTGTTTTCCCCCTTTTCATTCAGTACCAATTTGACTCGATCGCACATTATCATTTTACTAAACAGGACCATGCACTTTATAAATTATTTTTCCTACGGTCGAATTGGATACTTTTTTTTTTTTTTAATACAATACAAAAGTCCGTGCGTCCACAGATTTTTGCAATCCATAGATTGGGAATGAAGTTTCAAACGCTTTCGATTCTTCCTCTCTCTTTTTTTGACTGTATTTGTTTCGTCGTCGAAACGACGGGAGTTAACACGACGAAGCTTGAGAAACACAGGATCATTAATCGAAAAAATTATGAGGACGTGTGTCTTACTTTTCAACCAAAAAATTCCAAATCAGTACAATTTGATTTATATTCCTGATGTTTGATATTTTTTTCATTCGTTTTTCGTATCTAGCTGCATTGATCAATAAATATACTGATAGTGACGTTTCATCGTTGATTCAACACTGAATATATACATGTTTAAAGAAGAAAATTTGATAGAAAAATTTCTAATAAAAACGGGCGGAAAAAGTCGCACAAAAAACGTCCGTCTCGAAAATCGTTTCAACACAAAAAAAACCTTACAATCATACTTATCACAGTGTAAGTATGTAAAACATGCCCCTCTGGCCTTGCCTGATTTCATCGTTTTGATACACACTCCTCTAGTACTTTCATGTATGAAACATTTTGTTAGTCTCTATTTAAGGAGTAAATCAATATTTTTTCGTTGACTACGATCAGTCGCATATTCAGTCAAGGCGTCCCGGGACTCGTTCCATTACTTCCTAATATTAAATCGTGAATTAAGAAACTCCTTAAATTTTTCCCCAATTTTGTTCTGTGTTTCCTTGAAGCTTCGTCAATCGGAGCTCCATGAATCCCGAAGGCTTTTTTGGGTCTAGCTCTCTCCTCAGTTTAGCGGATAAATAGCGATGCTCTTTTAAGTATTCGGAGCGTAGAAAGCTCAGCAATAAATAAAAATTGCATTTACCATAGTGGCTTCGAAAAAACGGAAAATATAAAAGAAACGTAAAAAAAAAAACGAGATTCACCCTCGCGTTTCTCGTCTTTTTTCTCGTTTCTCTTATTCTTTTTCGTTTATTCGTTTAGGCTCGCAATTTTCATAACTTCTTATCCAATATGGTTTACAATAATAATTTAATTAAATTAATTGCTTTTTTTCCTAGTCGATATTTTCATCACGTCATGTTGACTCCTAACGCTTGTCGGAAGTGCTCGTATACTACGTAACTTATCGACACGGCTGGCGCAACCTGTAAATAGAGAATCAGTCATTTAGTTCATTTTTTTTCAATTTATTTTTCGTCTGCACCGAATTTTAAATACAGAACGGGAAATTATCAATCTTTGGTCGTGAATTTGATGTAAATAAATAAAAGTCATAAGCGTCGATAAAAAGTCTCAAACAGAAAATATAATTCGAGTCCGTGAAAATTGAAAACAAAAAGGATCGTTGGATTTACCAATGCCCATTTATAATAATCTATAATTATCCATTTAAAACTTAAAAAAGCACGATTGCTGAGCACACAAAAACTGACATTTAAAAAAATTTTTAGTACCTTTTTTAAATATTGTAATATAATATGTACTACTTTCAGTTTTATTCATATTTCGACAACTTCGGAATATTAAAAATGAAAATAAATATGCAATGAATGAATTACCTTTAGGAAATTAGGTGTTAAGCCTCGATACAAGCCTCGGATTCCTTCCCTGTGCAATATATCCTGAAAAACACCGACCATCGTATTGGGCAGTTTACCGGGGGATATTTGAGCCTGCAATCGCGTTCTGACTAGAGCTAATGGATACGAGCACACTTGGCCCGCTGTGCTCGATGCTGTTCCACACAACAAAAGCACCCAAAATGCCGGTTGCTCGTTTTCCGTATGCGAACGTAAATATCTATTCTTCAGCGTCTGTAACAAACATGTTTTTCTAATGATTTTTTCGTTTTCTATTTGATTGTAATTTATTTTTTTTTTTTTACAAAAGTTATTCGTGTTTTTATTAAATTAGTGGAACGAAAATAAAATAACAATAAAAGGAAATAGCTGACGTTTGAATTACCGTTTCATTAAGTACAAAGATTTTTAAACATGACCCAAAACAACGTAATAATTGTTTCTTGATTTTCAGATGAAAAGTAATATGAAACAATGAAAAAATACCCTGACCTTCGAAATAAAAAAAAAAATGCTGCAAATTAAAATTTGCAAATCGCTTCCTCAAGATGGTAAAGATGCACGATGCTCAAAGCTTACTCTATGAGGTGCTATATTTTTCATTTTGGCTTCCTCATAGAGTAAGCTTTGAGCATCGTGCATCTTGACCATCTTGAGGAAGCAATTTGCAGCATTTTTTTTGTATACAAGGAAATAATGTATTTTCTCTAGCTTCTTTTAGGAACTTTAATTTATCTCTTTGTTTAAAACCATAAAAAACAATTGAATGACGAGTCATCAGAAAAAACAGTTTGCAACTTTCAATTTTCATCGTTTTTCTATTTACATTGAAATTAAATAATTCCGACAACTTTGCTGAAAAGTATAGAGGAAGTACAGACTTATACACAATATCTTATAAAATTTTCAAAAATTGAAAAGGGGTTAGATGATTTTTTGAATAACTCATATTTTCGTAAAATTCAAAATATCATAAAATTTAAACCGCTCAACCGATATTCCCCAAATTCAATACCAACCTTCCTATCATAATAGTCTATTTATAGAAAAAAAATTATTAATAAATCTCTAAATTATCGAAAGTTAGAGCATCGACACCATTTTTATGAAAATTTCAAAACGTCGTCATATTCGTATTTTTTTTTAAATTCTGATAAAATTATCAGAGAATGAAAAGCTTGTATAGATTAACATCTGTGCAAAACGCTAGCCCTGTATCTCAAACCGTTTCCGAGTTATAAACGTTTTGAGCACATTGACATGAAAAACTGGAAAAAAAAAAATTTCATCGTCAAAGCTTCCTCTATGAGGAAGCAAAAATGGGTGAAATACTAGTTCATTATTAGTGCGCCCGAAAATAAAAATAAATATATCCAACAGATATTCGATGCGAAGAATTGAATGATTTCATGGAATTTTCATGTCGTGTACATGTAAATTGGACGTACAATTGTGATTGTGAGATCTAGCTCGGTCTTGTCGAATGCTAAGAAATATTGTGTGAGCGAACGTGTTCATCGAGCTAGACTTGAGGGGAGGATTACTTGTAAATATTTCGCATATGTTTATTCATATTTCGAGTATTCAGAATGAAAGAGGATGCCTGGTGGATCCTTTTAATAAACATGAATCCATAAATTTACTTCTATAAAAAGATGTCAATTTTTCGTTAAACATTATCAACTTTTGCCTGTTTTATTTATAGGAGAGAATAGTTACCTCGTACACAGCCAAATCGATACCAGCATAAGGAAGAATTCCAATGAGATTAGGAATGTAGCCTCGATAAAAATTCTTAAGACCTCCCTGATTGTAAATCTTTGCAGCAGCGTCTAAAATACCCGTAAATTCTCCCGTTTTACGTAACGCCAATCGTGTTTTCAGTACCTGTAAGATTTAAAAAAATTGAATTACTCCTTATTACGAAATGGATAATAGAATTTTGCTATTTTGCTTGATGTCGAGCCAAATAGAAACGAGAAATGTTAAAGTCTTTCTAAGTATTTTCATAGCATTTTACAAAAATAAATTCACAGTTAGAAAGCACAAAATATATTTTTGTAAAGCTCAGAGAAATAACAAAAATGAAAAAAAAAAATCGCAATATAATGTCGAATTTCAAATCAGATTGAATCGTTGGGAACTTATTTGAAAGTTAAGGAGAAAAACCAGTGTAGATTTTTCGAGAAATATACTTCCAATCCTCTAAAATATACGGCAGAATGATTTACACCTTAAAAAAAATGATCAAAAATCCAGGCCTTTCCGCGAGTGCGTCGGCCAACCACTTTTCAAAACTTTAAACGTGTTTTTCTCGAAACTCGAATTTCCAAAACACCACGCAGCATAACTTCAACAATTTAGATTCTTTTCATTTGAATTTCTAACAATAGCTAAAAAATAACCTAAAATTATCGACATTTAATTTGACTCCTTTTCCCTGTAAAAAATTGATATTGATTCAAACACTTGTCAAGAATAGAAAAAGGAGATTTTCAAAATTCCCTCCGTACTTTCCTAGTATGAATATTCAGATTTTTTTTCTCCATTTCCGATAAAAAATTGCACCCGTTACACTGCATGCCGCAGAGAGCCTCGAATTCAACGAGCTTCGAGGGAATGGCTCCATGACACCCCATTTTTGAATCATAATTTCATATCGTACTGTTGAATATAAGCTTGATAGCTCTCCCAAATATTATTTTATTCTTTCCTTTCTTTCCACACGAAAAAAAATATTTCAAACATCGGCATTTTTGGAGGCCGTTACAGTGGTTTTATCCCTTAATAGAAAAAACGAAAGGAAAATTAGTGTGATACAGGAAATTTTTCACACTATCGCTTTTTTTTTAAGGATATTTGGTACAGGCGATACAATGTTGCCATGCTAAACCATGCTAAAAACATAAAAAATTTCAAAATGATAAGAATTTTATAAAATTTGGTGAACATATTCTTTAGTGACAAATTAGACAATACAAATTTTTAAAGATTTTTCTTCTGTACAGTTATCGAGTAATTGATCACTAAAGTTCATGTTTACAAGCATAACGTTTCCATATATATAGGTATACATTCCGGGCATAAGAAATCTGCTTTAATGCGTAATTACTCGATAACTAAGCAGAAGAAAATTTTGAAAAAAATTGCGTTTACGCACTTGATGTTGAAGAACATTATCACCAAATTTGATCAATTTCTAATTATTTAGACTTTTGTACCAAACATCCTTAACAAAAAGAGAAAACATTTTTCGAGGATTACTAGACATGACGAATTCATAAAATTAACCGATAAGAAAAACGACTATATGTGGTAAAAAATTCCAATTTGCACCGTTGGTAAAAATGAGAAAAAATTGAATTGTTAAAAGTTTACCTCCAGGGGATAGATGGCCGATTGACTGATGCCACCGGCAAGAGATCCCGCGATAAATCTCTCGTCTATCCGGAGCTCGCGGGAATCCGTGCCTTTAATGGCCCTTTTAACTTGCTCGTAGGCCATAAATTTCAAGGCCGTTTCCGGGCCAATTTTAAGTACATTTATACCGTTACCACGCCAGAGGCTCATTATTCCACCTTCGCGTAGCATGTACCTGAAGCAACTTGTGATGTTGCACTGACGAGTTCCATGAACCTGGTGGAGAATGAAAAGGGAATTAAAATACCGAATTGAATATTTGTCAAGAAAAGAGAAAAATTTTTAAGTGTAATCTATTTGTCTACGAACAACGCATTGTTATACGAATAATTGGTATCTTAAACTAGTTGCTCGTGTCCTGGACCAGGCTGAGGTCATGAACGTTTTGATAAATTGTATAAAATATAGAAGTAAATAAAGTGAAGACGAACTGATAACAGAATAGGGTATTACACGTTTTTTTGAAAACTGTTTTAAAATAATCCTGTGATCGTAATAAACCAGTAGAATTTTTATTTCAATTTTATAAGACCGAAAACTGTCTTGAAAACTATTTTTTATTTATGATTTTCAATTTTCGCGCGGAAACGCTAGCCGCCATGTTTTTTCGGTTTGTGCCGTCACTCTGTTAGTAAACAATACAATTGCGAAAGACCAAGTAATAAGATTTGTAAAAATAATGAGTTATAGTGGTATATCATTGATGTCTCGTGCCTGAATGCAATAATACAAGTGTAAAAATGCCACAAAAATTGTGGATTCATCGCCACCATCAACATATTTATCATTTTGGTAGATTTATACTTTCTGCTTTCACAAAACCGTTTTCCATAATGCGATTTTAATCAAATGAATGATAAAAGTCCACAAACGTGCATAATAACTTGTAAAATTTCAAAATAACACAGAGCGCACAATAAGAATCTAGATTGTTTACTATCGGAGTGACGTCACGTTGAAATCCAATATGGCGGATGGCGTTTTCGACATTTGAAAAACAGTTGAAAAAAGACGATTTTTAAAATTGAATTATAAAATTTACATTGCATTTTTATGAATAAATATTGACGTTTCTCGTTTACTTTTTACGAAATCTATCATAATCATGCATTTTTATATATTTTTTTACATGGTGTAAAATACCCTATTCTTTCGTTATTTGAATTTAAGTAAATTTACGTCACCACTGTGTCGATCCATTCTTCGACGACTCTCACACTTACTTAGTAAAAGGTTTAGATAATTGCTTTATTCAAACTGCCTCAATTTCATTCCACTGTCTATAATAATCTCTCTAATAATCCAATGCAGAGTGTTTTTCATTATTATAATTTTTTTTTCACCTATGATAATAATAAGAAAACTTCAAAAGCAGTACATATTATACAGTGCATGAAACGAGATGCGTTATTGAGGTGTGTGGTGAAAAACTTGGGAGCTAAATATGCATTAGGTTGATGCTTTTTTTCTCGGAGCTCCAATGAAAATCGTTAGTATATCAAAAAAAAAAAAATTATAATTTTCTCAATATTTCAGATTGAAAAAGAAATGTTTAGATAGCGTTGGAGCCACTTTTCGATATTTTCCTGTTTTTCTCCAAAATCGCGAAGCAAAAATTTTTTTTGTTCTCGTAGCAGAAAGTGTTAGTGCTCCATGGAATAATAAATCTAATAAAATTTTGTCGCTCACAAAAAAATTTAAAGGCTACCACACATAATTTATTTCTTTTTTTCTATATATTTAGCTAGATTGAAAAACGTGTAGCTACAAATGGCAATTTTTGTCGTCCTTCCAAAGGAAGGGATGAAAGTATTTTGCAAAAATTTGTCGAATCCAAATTCTTTATTTCAAAGTCTAGTATTTTACTGCAGAAGACGTTATAATTTGGAGATTTTCTAGTTTTCCCATTTGTTAGAAAAATTAGTAAAATATTTTCATTGAATTCCGATGGAAAATAAATGTAGTAAATGTTCCGATGAATGCGAAATCGCAAAAATTTTTAGCTCCAAACTGTTTGTTTACAATCAAACTATTTGAGTTTGTACTACAGTATGGCAACTTTGTACAATAGACCAATTTCGATCTTGTTAATTTAATTTTGTGTTATATCCTCAAAAATGACGAGACCAATTTTGAAAGTTTGATAACAAATATTTGCGATTTTGCATTCATTAGTTTCCATTTTTTTCCAACAGAATTTGGTCAAAATTCTTTACTAATTATTTTAACGCATGAGGAAACTAGAAAATTCCCAAATTTTAACGTTTTCTGCGGTGAAATATCAGACTTTAAAATAAAGAATTCGAATTCGGCAAAATACAGCTTTATTTGGCACGTTGTCATTTTTGTACGATGTCCTAGCAAATTTTCGTGCATACAAATATTTATCTCTATGAAAAATACAGGAAAATTGAAATCAATCGTTTGAGAAAACGCAAAAATCATCGTTATAACATGTAATTTTGAAAAACTATGTTTTCCCAAAGTACATTCACCCCTTCTTTAGGAAGGACGACAAAAATTGTCATTTGTAGCCACACGTTTTTGAATCTCATAATTAATATAGCTAAATCAGGGTGTCTAATTTTGACCAGAACAGAAATTTCATGACTTTTAAGGCTTTTTAAGTCAAGGAACAGGAATTTTTCATGACTTTTCTTATGGTTCTGATACTTTTTATTCATCTTTTAATTATAAAAAAATTCAATAAAAATAACAAAGAAATGATATTTTATTTTAAAATAAAGAATCTTTTTTTTCTTACAAACTATTCATTTGATATTCGGTTTATATCGATGATGAGTATTGACGAACCAGACATTGTCGCCACCCCGCGAATTTTGAAATCATGTTGAAGAAAACCAAAAAATCGACAATGACAATGAGCGTTGCAGAGATCTTAAAAAATCAGGTTGTTTGGTAATTTTTCATGACATTTAATGATTTTTTCAGGTCCGAGTGTAATTTCATGACATTTAAGAATTTTCATGACTTTTCAGGTCGTTAGACACCCTGTAAATATACAGAAAAAAAGAAATAAATTATGCGAGGTAGCTTTTAAATATTTTCGAGAGCGACAAAATTTTATTAGATTTATGATTCCACGGAGCACTTGCTGCTATGAGAGCATTAAAAAAATGTTTGCTTAGCGATTTTTAAGAAAAAAAAAACAAGAAAATATCGAAAAATGGCTTGAACATTATCTAAACATTTTTTTAAAAAACTGAAATTTTGGGAAAATTACTTTTCATGTACTAACGATTTCCGTTGGAGCTCCGAGAAAAAAATATCGATTTTTTTGCATCATCCTAATATGTAAACATGATTATCGTGTTTCTTATTAATGATAATTAACAGCGGAACACAGTTATCTCCTTGGTACACAGTTGAACGAAACGAGCCAAAAAATCCAATAAAAAAATCTTTCGTGCATCGAATCAAATTTGGTTTCGTCCTCGATATAAAATTGCATTTCGTGACATGATGCTTATCAGTGCATGCATTAAAATCAAATTCTTTTAAATAATCTAAAGAATTTTCGATAACGATGATAACCGAATGTTTGAACTTTTTTACCTGGAGATAAACTTTGATTCTGTCCAATGGTGCCGTGCACGTGCGAGAAACAGCACCAGCGATTCCACCGGCGAGTAAATGCCGCCACCACATCCCCGATACCATTTCACTGTTTGTGAAATCATCGGGCACTCCCATGTCCTCCCCAATGTCCATGTACTAAAATGACAATTTTCAATGTTTACACATTAACGACAATATTTCATTCCCTGCATTAAAAAACGTAAAGCGAATTATAATAATTAACCAAAAATAAATTCATCCTTTTCTTCAGGAATAACGTCAGAGTTTCATTGACTCTGACCCCAATAATTGTTCTCCCCTTAATTTTTCAGGATAGCAAAAAAAACTGTGCGAAAATATAAAAATGACTGGAATTTTGTGATGAAAAATCAACAGCGCGTCAATTAGAAATATCGCACACAAAAAGAGTATAAAAATTCTCATAATTGTAAATTTTCGTACGAAATAATAACTCAGTAATTTCTCGTACCCGGGGGAAATTAGAGCCAGCATTTTGGACTTGAAACTCATCGCAGTACATCGCGTTAATGAAGTACATTTTGAGGTTACGACGCGTAACCATCTCCACGTGCGTCCTCCTGTCAAAGTTATATTTCTTGCCGCCATATTGAGTCGACTAACTTTTTTTTCTCTTCTTTTATCTAACTTTTGTTTCAGCATATCGTTTGACTCGTAATGCAACAAAAACATGAGTGGCAAGAAGCTTCACCCTTCGCGTTCATCATTGTTCGGATTATTATGATTATTAACGATAACCACTCGGGGTGCTGCGAAATTTAATGATTTATGAAAAAATCTTTTAGGGCTCCATATTGGGACTGTGCGGACTCGCGATTGTTGAAATTCATGTATGTAGAAAATAATGCAACCTGGTTCGGTAAAAATAAACGAAGAATAAAGTTCATACGATGAAAAGAACGAGAGACAATCGTGTGAAACCGTATGAGAGTTGATTAATTAGTTTTAGGACATGATTGATTTCTCAGGGGAGCAGGGAAAGCAGGGCGATCCACCAATGGGTGTTTATTTTCCAACGTAGATGTACTTAACTTGACGTAAATCTCGAGGAAAACATCGCTGTCGATGTTGTCAAGGCTATCCATGCTGAGGCAATCGGATTTGCAGGCGAAGACTAATTTTCGGAAGTATTTTTAGAGCAACTTTGTACTTTTGGTGATTCGTAGATATTTTTGCGTTTTTTCGGTTTCCCGTGAGCATAAAACGAAGCATTTGATTTAGAAAAAATTCTTTAGTTTTTTTAGCAACGACGATCGAAAGGTACGTCGAGAGTGTTTCGAGAGACGAGAAATAAGACTGACGATGATTGGAGGACACAGAGAATAGAAGGCTTTTCCGCCTGCCGATAATTCGAACGACGTTTGTACTCTCCGGTCGTCGGCAGTTTGCCAAAACATCGTTTGGTACGCTGCCCAATGTCAGTTCTAAATATTTTATTTTCTTCTCTCTCTCCCCTCCAGGAAAAACTCGCGCGCGGCAGCTGCTTCGTTTTTATCGTGGTAAGAATTCGCAGCGCTCTCTCGCGGCATCTTTAGAAAGTTCGCCCAAAATTCGCAACGGTCAAAAACCCCGGTTGTCGTTATCGAGTCTAATAAATATTTGTTATTTGTCACTGTTCACGCGGAAAACGTCTCGACGAACTCAAGATTTTCACAACACTTTTACTTTCTGCGACAATGCAGAACCAGCAACGAACTCGAGCTCGCATTTTGATCGATATCGTCTCAACATGCCGCAAGTGTTCCCTTTCAGATAACAATTTCCTCGTCAGTTATCAAATATCAATTTACACTTCAATGGACACATATTTACGCGCATCCAAGTGTGGCAGTGGAATATCGTTCCGAGTGTCCTCAAATTTTCACTTTCAAATGCCCTTTTTCTTTTGTAGCCTAACGATTAACATTTCTGGACGTACTTCAGGTCACAAAAAAAGCTATCGGACCGAGAAGTTTGAATTTTCTGTGTCTCCAATTATCTTGAGACTCGAATATCATCCATCGAGTAAAAACCGTTATCAGAACTGAATTTGAAAAAAACTGAACTACGCTCGAACCACGTCAGAGGCTAGACGCACGGCGTGGCAGTCAAAAAAGTATCTCCGTTTGGTCTCCAGGCTGACGACAAGGAATTAGCATTTCTGTTTGGAAAAATCCTCGCTAAAACGTTTTCAACGTCTGCAACTCGGATATTAATAGTTTTTTTTTCGGTAGTGCAATTTCCGAAAATATTCTAGATATTTTATCAGCCACTGTGTCTCAGGTTTCGGACGCCATTGTGAGTTTTTGTGCTCAATGAATTTAGAGTGTACTTATTTTCAGAAGGATTATTTTAACATTGTGGAATCGGATTTCGAGTAGTAAAAAAATGCAAACGCAGATAAATTGTTTCCACATTTCCGCATGAAACAATCCTTCCAAGTATTTCAGCGGCAAACTTGTAACGCTTGCAACGTTGCCATTCTGTTTACATAACCTAAAGAGCGTTTCGAAAATTGGCGAATTCGATTTGAATAACGGAATAGTAAATGAGGAATATCATTTTCGAGATTGTTTGAGAAAAAGCCAAAGGCCTGACGAAACATGGTTAGATAATCCAGAGCGATGACGTTTTCGAGCAAACGAAAAAGACGCGTGCGTATCTTGCACGTAAATCGAGTTACGAAGAATTAATAAAGCATAGAAACGAAAACAAATTCTCATTGTGTCTGAGCGATCACGAATGAATGGTGAATCAGCATCTAGCAGGAAAACACGCAATTACTAATTAAGATAGATAACGACACAAAATTCCGATGGCAGCTTGTACTTTGAGATTTGACGCTTACGAGCGAGAAACGTCTGGCAGTCTGGCAGATTTTTACACGATTGGAAAGACGGGAGGGGGAGGGGCGGAAGTGATCGCAGCGCTGCACACGACGAATCGTAGGCGAACTTTCTTGCGCTCGAGTTGGTGCCATTTTAAAATAAAAATTCAAACACACGATTGCGAAAGTAGATTTGTAAACCAATTGTTTATTTTTTCATTCGAGAAAGTCGAAAATGAATCGTGCCAGGGAATACAAAGGGAAAACTGTCACCAATTTTAGTACAAAATTCCTAAAAGTAAATTTCCACAACACCAATGAAAAGTGAAGAAAAAATGACGCTCACCCTCTGAAGGAGTTCATGATAAACTTGTAAAAAATCGGTGCAGACTTGACAGCCATTGTCAACGCGCTCTTGTTCCATCATGACGGATTTCGACGTTTTAAACATTCACGAACCACCGTAAACGATTCCTCAAAACTTGAGACAAACAATTGAAAGGGGAAGTAACCGATGATTTGGATTTTTATAAAATTATTGACGCTCGCTTTTCGAGATTTTTTTTCATCGCAACGTGCTGCACGAGAGAGCTCGTCGGTCAGGTGCCGATTCCCGAACACTGAAGTCACTCGTTTCGCTTTCACACACCAGTACACGCGACATCCCCACTTCGGTGTGCCTCCACTCTCGGTCACGGGACGAAAACGTAAATGGAGATAGGCTAAGATTCGCCGGAGACACGGGGAACCCCGCCACGCTCATCTCCGACGTCATATACAGTATAACGGACGCACACACGACGTTTTCAACAGCGAGTGCGGTTTTTATCTTTTTACTTTCCCCCTAACCGGTGGATTACGCATTCATACGCAATGTTTTTGGGACTTCAAACATTTCGTTGACTAATTTATGTAGGGAAATTTCCTGATTGAAAAACACAGAATTTTGTGTTCGATTAGTCATTGTGGGAAAACTTCATGGTCCAGTTTTTAGGTAAGTGGAAAAAGTAGAAGAACGAATGGGCGACGTCTCGTCTAGAGTCGCGGTAGCGACTCGGAGACAAGTTCATTTATGTTATGACGAGTCTTTACAGAAGCAATAGTGTTTCTCAGCTGTTTTCGATAACTTTCGAAATTTATTTATTTAAGAAGATGGATCAGTCGGTATATCGCAACCGTGAGTGCGAGAGAGATAGCTGCAAATTTCGAAATCGAAATTCTTTGACACAGTTTGACCGATTAAAAAAAGGCTCTGTCAGTCGATTTTTGCCATCGTCCTGCGTAGGCTGATAGAGCTTTTTTTTAATCGGTCAAACTGTATCAAAGAATTTCGATTTCGAAAATTTCAAGTGAGGTTAGTCGACTGATCCATGCTCTTAAGGGTGTATGATACAAAAGTCGAAATAATTAGAAATTGATCAAATTTGGTGATAATGATCTTCAACATCAAGTGCGAAAACACAATTTTTTTCAAAATTTTCTTCTGTTTAGTTATCAAGTAATTACGCATTAAAGCAGATTTCTTATGCCCGGAATGTATACCTATATATATGGAAACGCTATGCTTATACACGTGAACTTTAGTGATCAATTACTCGATAACTGTACAGAAGAAAAATCTTAAAAAATTTGTATTGTCAAATTTGGCACTAAAGAATATGTTCACCAAATTTTATAAAATTCTGATCATTTTGAATTTTTTTATGTTTTTAGCATGGTTTAGCATGGCAACATTGTATCGCCTGTGCAATATATCCTTAAGAGTATGGATCAGTCGACTAACCTCACTTGAAATTTTCGAAATCGAAATTCTTTGACACAGTTTGACCGCTCAGCAATGATTCACCATCATCGCAAATCTATTTATTGAATAAAGAACAAAAACCTATTGCATCAATTCTATCAAAAATAATATTCAATACATAAACAGGAAATTTAAAAAAAAATGAAAATGGGATTTAGAGGATGTTGAGAGACATTTCCAAGACATGCAGGTCTCCCAACATTCCCGAAATTCCGATTCGGCTGTCACAATTACCCTTCCACGAATTCTTCCAAATCGAAAAAACGAAGTCCTGAGAAAATTGTTTTATTCCAATTTTTTTTCCCATTAAATTTTATTTCCTATCAATGTTTTTCAAGTTTTTCATTTCTATTAAACTGTGCGATTCCTCGTTTGGGGGTTCATGTTTTTAAACTTTCAAAGCTTAAAGACTTTCAAGATTTTTTGTTTCTGACCTGAAAAGATTCATCAATTGACCGATAATCATGTTATGATGATCGGAGGTTTGACTAGTGACGGGGTTTGTTTCATATGGTTACTTTTCTATTCCGTTCCATAAACAGCAACGATCGTTTATTTCCTCATCGGTGTTTACTTATCGCGATAACTATCTACCGGAGACGCATTGACGTCATTATTTTCTTGACCCTGTAAACTGTCTTATCTCTGTATTAAACGACAAACTTGTAGACGAGCCTCCCGGAAAGATGTTGGTTCTTTCTCAGTGTCAGTGTTTCCAAGTTTAAATTCCAAGGTTGTTCAATGTCTAGCTCATTTACTCGTGGAAATTCTTCAGTGCTTTTTGGTATGACATAGGTTCTGTATTATCTTTCTGGTGGATTCAGCGACGCTAAGTTAGATTGAGACGAAAGAAAGTTGTCCTAAAAAATTCGGTTAAATTAGAAAGAGCGAGGAGCTTGTAAATATCGGGGTTTAAGGCGATCCATCAGTTGCGTAAGTGCGAGAGATGGCTCTAAAGTAATTGCACGATTTATTCGGACATCCTTGATTTTTTGGAAAAAATAAGAGTTACACCTTGTTCTCCGATAAAATGAGAATAGCCTGTAGCCTGCAACTCATATTTACTTTGAAATATCAAACCACTCGGTTTTTTGCCAACCAAACAATTGATGGGTGACCTTAAGGATGTATAAGCACTAGGCTTCATTTCAGATGGCACTCTAATTTTTTTTGTATATTATAGTCCAAGTTTAAAACTCAATCTCTGTGAAATTTCAAGGTCTCTTAACGACTGTTTAATCGAAATTTTTTTAGTCAAAAAACACAGTTTTACGTGTCATATATAGCCACAATGACTTCGAAGCCTGTATAACTCAAAATTCCATGTATTTTTATATCAGATGTTGATCATAAAAAACATCTATTATATGCATTGAACCCTGAGGATTTTAACAGTTCGTTAAAAAAAGGGGATCAACGGACATCTGAATTAGAAATATAAAGTTAAGGCCTTAGGCCACTCTAGAGGCCGAAAAAAATAGGCTTTTTGTTATTAACAATTATCTGACAATTCTTCAGTTCTCAAGTTTCTCAAGATCTTCACTTTCCACTTTAGAAGGGCGCCATTTGGCCAAAAATCAATATATCGCAAAAATCCTACGTACTTCCATAGACAATGTATTTTTCAAGATATTTTGAAAATTTCAAGTTAATCGGTTGAAAATTGCCTGAGTTATGAGTCCGGCCAACTTGAAAAGTTGAGCCATCGCAAAAACGCTGCACAGCCGCCATTTTGCACTAAATCGTTTCAAAAAAATTATTGTAAGCAGTCACTGATATGAATAATAAAATCACGTTTCTGTTATCTCGATTTAATTTGTAGTATTTCTGAAAAAAAATTCCCAAAAAGCCTATTTTTTTCGGCCTCTATAGAGTGGCCTAAGGCCTTAAAGACGATAAATGCTCACGAAACCTCAGGATTTCATAACCCCGTGAAGTTGTGGCAACGTCGCATAATCTATAAATGTAAACATCTGCACAATGCTCTATGGAACTTTTTTGTCGTTATGTTAAATTCTAACCCCAGCTGTCAACTGACTATGTCCGATGTTGTCAGACGTAAACTTTTCACACTGCACTACCGAGTCGTGTTAAGGAAGTTGAAGCGATATATGTAGGACATCATACGAAAAATACATTAGATTTTATTATTCCAAATTAATGAATTGAAAATTTACGTGAATCTTCTTGAATAGCGCTTAAGAATGTGTGAAAAACTTGGAGGTTTCATCGCCTACTAATCGAGATATTCATTGTTGAAAATGACAAGGTTTCTTATGGAAGCTTTCAAAAAATTGCAAACTTCAACAATAAATATCTCAATTTCACGACGGTGAATCATCGGCATATCCCGCCAGAAGTTTAATACTGTCTTAAGCTTTCTGTTTAAAAAATTTTAATGTGCAAAGTTGGAAAATAGTTTTAACATAAGATACGCTTCAAACTCCTTAATAACTCTGCATTAAATCCTTTTCGTAATGAAATGAATTTAAATATTATTTACCATCAAAAAATCATTACAAAATTTCTTAGTAATATTGTGCTATATATGATTGCCCGTGGTAATATCTTTGAAAAAAGATGGTTAAAGACTGTCCATTGACCTTTTTCTGGTTTTTAGACGAAAACTGGTATAACCGAATTTTAAATTGAAGAACAAACACATTCGATGCTATGAAAATTTTCGAGGTTACGGATTGACAAAAAACCAGTTTTGTATGCCAATTTTAGTGAAAGTTATTAAAAATTCAAATTTGTATAAGAAACGCGATAGCGATTCAATGCGACATATCTAAAGAAAAAGCCAAAGAAATGCGATTGAATTAGATGGGGAAAATTCCAAAAATCGGCACATTTAATCATTTTCATTCAAACTTGACGACTTCCTCCCCTCCACCGTCCCTTGAATTTGAGTTGCTTTCCCTCCTTTTCATAACTATGTTTACACTGTTTGTACCAATTTTATAAAAAATTTAGATCAAGGAATGATTTTGGTAGCGTTGAGTTAAGAAATCGAATTATCAACTGTACCGAAAGAGAATGAATTACAAAATGAATTCATTGGTTTTTTAAATACTGAGGATATCTTAAAAGTGGACGAAGTGCAAGGAATTTACAAATTTTTTTAAAATACGTGTGAAATACTTCGCCGAGTGCCGAAAAATGCAAAAACCTCAAAAATTCCCGTTGATGAAAAAAGGTTGGGACAAGTACATTGACGGTCTCTTGTTTCTTGATCATATCACGAAAAATGTGAAAAACTTCCATAAAAAAATGATGAAATAATGTCATAATTCGCAACAATTCGAAAAAACTTTCACAACTCATGAAAAAACATTATATTAAAAAAATACAAATCTGTAATTATTTTGTTAAGTGAAAAAAAAAAAATCAAATAAAACGTGAGAAATAAAAAACCGAAAAATCGCGCTTGACAACATTTTGGAAACCGATGCCTCGTTCTTATCTTATTATAGCAATTACATAAATTGAAAAAAATCTCCATTCAAGTTACGTGCAGCATTATTTTTCGTTTGTTTGGCCGAGTGCCGAAAAATGAAAATTGGTGAGATGTCGTAACGGCGAGTGGAATGCAACGAGGTTTAGAAACTTTCGCACTATCGCGTGAAACCGAATCGAAATATAGATTCGAGGGGAGAATTTCTAGGTTCGCCAAATGAATCATCTATGGTGTAGTTTGCAGAATAATGAACGCCAAACCGTTGCACACAGCCTGCCAAACGTCTCAAGACTAAAGAAAAAATAACAAGATAGAGCGAAAGAATGAGAGAGAGGAGAGAACGAACATATTCCGAGAACGTGTGACGTCACGTCTATCCGTATGAGCTGATGAAACGAACGAGAAGAATTTCAACATAATAATGTGCTGGAAACGTGCCGTTTTATCATGCGAATGCAGTAGAGCGGCTTCAATTATCAATTGACACGAAAATGGCGGCAAGCCTGATGACTTATCGGTGCGTTTACAGGGTACGAAAATTTACAAATAATTTTACCAAGCCAATTTGAATTAGCATTTAGGGGGTGGTTTTGAATGGAACAACTTTAATAGAAGATCGATTGATGCAAGTTGAACATTGCTAGAGCTTTTCAGCTCGTAACATCATCGTTTATAGGTTCGCCACTCGCGAGATTATTGCTTTTGATTATACGAGGCTTACTTTCAGAAAGTTTATTAATTATTCTTTGATTCGAGGCTTCCTCAAGTCAAAAAAAATATACGTTATTCTATTACCGTTGGAAAAAATAATTTCCGTTTTTTCAATTATTATCAAAATGAATTCCAAAATATAAATGTTGTAAATTGAAAAATTATTATCAGATATTAACTCTGGAATGAGTCTAAATTTTACACTCTAAAAATGATTGTTTTTATTCGTTGAGCAAATTACAACGAGTGTTCTCGCTCATTCGGACAATTCAGTGCTGTGTTTAAATTCCAAAGTGAAATCATTTTCGAATTAAGATTAGAGCTGTTTTTCGTATGCAAATTACCAATAAAGGTCGTCCCCTCGATGACCGAAACTGGATCAGGTCAGTTATGGTTAAAAACCAGGTTCTCATACTTTATTCCCGACCCATCAGCTCTCGTGCAGATTTAACAAGTTCCCGAGCGTGTGAATGTAAATTTTCTTCGCGTGATCCAGTCGAATCTGGAGACAAGCGCAACACGCTTTTTTCTCTTTTACGTTTTTTTCTTTCTCTTTCCGAAATATTCCGCATTTTCGAATGCGTCACACCTTTGTGGCTCAATTGTATATTTTTTGCTCTTCTTGTTTACAAACTCGTATCAGCAGGAAAAGGGGATCCGCATTTGTGTGACGTAAGCGCTGAAATATTTCCGCTCGAAAGTGTCACGGTATACGAACACATGTAATTTGCCCAATTGATCCATACAATTGAACAAATACGTGATCGTTTTTTTTCGTGATTAGGCTCCCTGTGAGGGAGACACTTTTTCCAATGAGAATAATGAAATAAAAATAAAAGAGAGCGATAAGAATTTCGTAACGGATTTCAAGTTTATATCATGTTTGGTTAACAAACTGCAAGGATTTATAAATCCGTTTGTTTTATTCGGCTTATTTTGAGCTCCGTCTGGCACTTTTAATTATCCGTTATCAGAGGACAGATGGACACAGTTTTGATTAATAATGTCCAGTATTTTTCTTTTCTCGATCGAACAGTGGAGCCATGACTCGAAGAGAAAATACTATTTTTCAAGATGAATCTCATTAAGTGGGCCTTTTACTTCCTTGGGAAATAATTTTACTAATTTTTTCGATTATTTTAAGTCGTCAAGCCATGGCACGGAATTTTCGAACTTTGACATCACTCGATTCCGTTTATTAAAAACACAAAACAATATTTCAACAAGTGTTTGTCGCTCATTAATTCAAACTATTTTTCTCATTATTAAAGCGATTCACAAGGCAATTCGCCTTACTGTACCCCCACAACCTGGTACATTTTGTAGTTCACATCAAAGTATAAACCCTCACAAAAAATTTGCTGCCCATTCGCATATTTAAGGGGTGAAATGAATTCTTAAAAATTAGTGGTTTTCTCGTTTTTCACTTATATCTTCGAAAATAAAATATATACGATAAAAGTTTAAACGGCAAATTTATACATTTTTCAGTGCTCTGCAATAATATGTATCCGAAAACTGTATAGCTCTTTTTATTCATTTTATTTTAATAAAAAAACGTGTGTTTTTGTACATTTTTCTTCATCTTATCGTCAAATAAGTTTTTATTTTACCTGAAAATAAAGCAAAATTAAAAAATTTGTCAAACAAAAAATGTTTACGTACACAAACAAGTTTAGTATATCCAGGTATGACGTCCTACCCTCGTCTTAAGGAGTTTCGATAAAGAAGTCTAAATATTAAGAAATTTATCAAATTTGGTGACAATTTTCTTCAACATCAAGTGCGAAAACACAAATTTTTTCAAAATTTTCTTCTACCTAGTTATCGAGTAATTACGCATTAAAGCAGATTTCTTATGCCCGGAATGTATACCTATATATATGGAAACGTTATGCTTGTAAACGTGAACTTTAGTGATCAATTACTCGATAACTGTACAGAAGAAAAATCTTAAAAAATTTGTATTGTCAAATTTAACTCTAAAGAATATGTTCACCAAATTTTATAAAATTCTGAACTTTTTGAAATTTTTCATGTTGTTAGCATGGTTTAGCATGGCAACATTTTATCGCCTGTACCGAAACTCCTTAAGGAGGGTGGATCGCGACGATACAATGTTACCATGCTAAACCATGTTAAAAATATAAAAAATTTCAAAATCATAAGAATTTCATAAAATTTGGTAAATGTATTTTTTTTAAAATACATAAGACAATATACATTTTCTAAGATTTTTTTATCACATAGTTCTCGAGTAATTGAACACTAAAGTTCACGTATATAAGCATAGAGTTTACATATATACAGATATACATCTCGTGCATAAGAACTTCGATTTAACGTTCAATTATTCGATAATCATGTAGTCAAAAAAATTGAAAAAAATAGATTTGTATACTTGATGCTAAAGGATGTTGTCACCAAATTTTATCAAATTCTGATTATTTTGATTTCGTGATCCACCCTCCTTAAAATACTCATAAAGCATTTATTTCTAGTTTAGTTTTGTGCACTTATTGTCGTACGAGCGAATAACTATCAGATGATTTTTTCCATTTTCTATAAAACTTTATTCAATATGCAAATCTCTATTTCATTTACTGGGAGCCTTGAATTTATGTATGATAGTTATTAAGGTATTCCTTTCATAAACCCGAAATCCCTACAAAAAATTGATTTTAATTTACAGTAAAGTGCAACTGCATCCAAATAGATTGGCGAAATTTCAGGTGAGGTTATCGATCATTTAATGAAGAATTAAAATGTTAAAAATCATAAAATTTCTACGGGAGCTTATGGAGAATCCGTCATCACCACATTTCTATTCAATAATTCGTACACTGAATAACTCCAAATTCCTGATACAAACTGTCTCAAGAATAAAAAAAAATGTAAGGAATCCATAGCAACGATAAAAATAAAGCGTTATCGAATGTTTAAAAAAGATATCAACGATAGAAGTTGGAAAAATGGTAGAAGCAGAAGCTTTTCCCATATAACAGCGACTTCTCAGAGGTTAGGAATTAGTCCAAATTTCGAGTGCCCTAGTTTGCGACACCAAAAAATACGGCCCTGCGAAAGGAATACCTTAAGATGCTAGTACTCATGACAAGCATAATGGAGATACTCCTCAAAGAAATATTTGAGACCCAAAAATTTTGCACCATGTTATAACAGCTAAATCACCACAAATGTGACATCATGGTTCCGAATTATCCCCAAAACCAAACGTCACAGGATATTTTATGAAGCCTCATAGTTTGATAAAGACATGTTATAAGTTAAAATCTATAAAATTTTTTGGGTTTGAAATAATTCACTCTCCTTAAGGTGGTTGCGCTCACAGGGCGGATCGAGACCGTTAAGTGGCTATCATATAAGTGCCCAAAAAATACAAGTAGAATATCCTAATTGTTGGTTTTGGTGTCGTCGAATAGACCAGGGTGAGGGGAACCAGTGAAAGTGTTATCTCTGAAAGATATAAGCTAATTGCATTGTTTTCTTTGATTTATATTCCCGCAATAAAAGTGAGGTTAAGAAATGGTCAAGGGTGTTAATACGCGCCAAGGCGCTGCTAGCGCTAGTGGCGGTAAAATTACCAACCATCTGATAAAAAGTGCCACGACAACAATAGATAAAGCAGATCAGTCGTTGAGAGTGAAAGCCACGGCAATAACCTCAAAATGTCCAACGAACAACGCAGATAGAGAGAATGGGAATGCGAATCCACAAAACTCTACCGAAATGGGGGAAGTGTTACGTTTATTGCATAATCTCACAATTGACGTCCAAGAAATTAAACAGGATTACAATGCATTCAAAGAAACACTGGATGGAGTCTTTGCGAGCAATGAATTGTGTAGAACAAAATTAACGCAATTAGAAGATGAGAATGAAATACTAAAGGATAGACTTTCCCAGCTGGAGAGACGGGAGGAACTCAGAGATAAACAAATCAGAAAAAATAATGTGGTTATCAGAGGGCTGGAGATCGTAGGAGATTCGCCTGAAAATACAGTGAAGGATTTTCTTAGTGCTGAAATGGACATGAGAGATTGTGTAAAAGAAGTGACTCCCATAAGAAAAGCAGGAAAAATTATAATGCTAGCAGTGAAAATGAGTAATTCGGAGGCGAAAAAGCATTTGATGATGAAGAAAAAGAACGTCAACCTCCAAAATATCACCGTAAAGCATGATTCAACATTTGCCGAAAGAGAAATGCAGAGAGAAATCCATAGAATCGCGAAGAAGGAAGAGTCAAAAGGACATGCCATAAAAATTGGGTTCGGAAGACTGTGGATCAACGACACGGCTTACATTTGGCAAGAAGGCGTGGGGTTAACGGAGAATTTTCGTCGGAATCAAGCGGATAACCCATAAGCGATACGTTAAGTTCAAAAACAAGTTCAAAAACAAGCCGAATGTAAAAAAATCACAATGGATTGAAGACGCAGTAGAGGCATCGAATATCACAAATGTCGAGGAAAATATTAATACTCAAAATTTCGTTAAGCAGAGCATCATCTTCTGGAATGTACATGGGATACAAAATTTTGTTGATACTATTACAAATCCATCCGAGGTAATTTGGCAAGAGTCGGCAATAATTTGTTTAAATGAAACGTGGAGCACAGAGGACAAACTGAGGTTACCAAAGGTAATGGATAATTTTGAACTTATCACAAGCAAGGCTACTCGAGACCATGCAGTAGGTAGGGCAAGTGGAGGTTCATGCATGCTAATTAATAAAGAGCAAGTGCCATTTTTCACCATAATTGACACAAGTGATATCTGGATTGCGGGGTTATTCAATATAGGGAATCACAAAGTGCTATTGCTAAACGTATACCTGAGGAATAATTTTTATGTGGATAGGCTGCGAATGTTAACAGATTTTATTTACGAGCTCTATGAAAGATACGATACAGCCATTATAATAGGAGGAGATTTCAATGGTCGGATTGGTGATCTCAACCAACTAGATGAAGCAATTATTGAGGGCACAAGTTTCTCACATGCGAGAAAAGCAATTGATACGCAAATAAACAGAAATGGTTCATTGTTGCTAAACGAATTCGAGGCACTTGGTTTATTCGTCTTAAATGGACGATCACAATCAGATGAAGAGGGGGGTTTAACATTTTTCGGAAAAAGTAACACTACAATTGATTACGTCTGGACGAATATTGCAGCATCGTATATCTGCAATGACTTTACAATATTGAATGAGGGAACATCGGATCATTTGCCAGTAAAAGTAGACCTAGATACTACTGTGCAATGCCAGATAAATGAAGAATCCGAGAATAAATTGCGTGTACCGATATTGAAATGGGATCAAACAAAGCACGAAGAGTATTGGAATGAAATGAACTCCATAACGGCAGCAGAAGAATGCGACTTAGACGTAGATGCAGCGAGTAAAAATCTTATGGACATAATTTGGGCAGTCGCTTATAAGCTAGACATGATTATTGTAACTAAAAATACGTACAATAATAAAAAGAAACCGTGGTTTGATAGGGGTTGCGTAGAAGCAAAAAAAGCAAAAAGCAGAACATATCGTAGATGGGTAAAAAATAGAGAACTTGATTGGGAAAAAAAGTATGTAATAGCAAAAAATGTCTACACCAAGCTGATCAAACTGAAAAAGAAAAATCATATGCTACAAATCCAGTATGAACTCTCAAACTCAAAAGACGCAAGAACTTTTTGGACTACATATAGGAAACTAAAAAGAAAAACATACAAACAATGTCCTATTGCGATAGAAATATGGGAAAATTTTTACAAACAGCTGATGCCACCAAGAGAGGCGGTAGAAAGATTATATGTAGGGCAAGTGAACACGTCGTTGGATGAGGACTTTTCGGTCGAAGAAATTAGGAGTATCCTCAGGAGAACTAAATCAAACAAAGCACCGGGTCCGGATGGGGTCTCGTCGGAGTTTTTGCAAGCACTTCCACCTAATTGGCTAAATAATGTAACAGCACTATTTAATAGAGTCTTTTCTACAGGTCTAGTACCGACAAATTGGAGCAAGTCCGAAATAATACTCTTCTATAAAAAAGGAGATGCGGACGACCCGCTTAACTACAGGGGCATTGCTCTCGCCAACACAATCTCCAAATTATTTACAATGCTTATCGCTAAAAGATTGCAAGATTGGTCTGAAATGTATAATATATTACCAGAAGCACAGGCGGGCTTTCGAAAAAATAGATCTTGCGAAGATAATATATTCACACTAAATGCAAAAATTGGCTTAGCACTATCGCACCCTAAAGGCAAACTATTTGCAGTGTTCGTGGACTTCCGGCGTGCTTTCGACTCAGTTAGGCATGGTATACTATGGGACAAACTCTATAAAGTAGGAGTAAGCACCAAAATAATTAAAGTGCTACAGAATTTGTACAACAAGGCCACGTTTAAAATAAGAGTAAATCAATTCGAAAAAACAGACGATATAGATATCACGCAGGGTGTTTTGCAGGGCGACCCGGCGAGCCCAATCCTTTTTTCTCTACTATTGGCAGATATTTGCGAGTTCTTTATAAACAACGGACATACACGCATTGTAGAAAAAATGGAAATCTTGCTCTTTGCTGATGATCTCATTCTTCTGGCCAGCGACGTAATTGAACTGCAAAACAAACTCAGCACACTAGAGCTTTATTGTCACGTAAATCAACTGGAAGTCAATACGAATAAAACAAAAGTAATGGTCTTTCAAAAAGCAGGTAGATGCAAAAAAATCAAATCAATAAAATATAAGGATGCACCACTTGAAATCGTAAAAGAATACGTATACCTTGGAGTACCTTTTGCTAGATCTGGACTCTTTAATTTAGCGTGTAAACACTTTGTCTCAAAGGCGAAAATTGCGTTGGGTACTATCTGGGGTCCTATGTTAGTTGCTAAAGTAAATGATTGGAATGCAAGGGTCAAGCTATTGGACGCAGTAGTTAAATCGACCCTCCTATATTCTGCGAATGTTTGGGGACTGCGCCATTTAGATGAAATAGATAAAATACAACTCCGCTTCTACAAAAGCGTGCTTGCAGTCCCGGAGTGCACACCAAATTACATGATTAGACTGGAAACAGGCTTGTCTGTGACTGCAATCCAAGTAATCAAAAAAACATTGTCGTACGTTAAAAAACTCTTGGAAATGGGTCCTACTCGCTATCCAAAAATTGCTTTTGACCAGCTTGTAGCACTAGATACGGCAAATAACGGCCAAACTAAATACAATTGGTACTCTAACTTGAAAGAAGCCTTGAACAAAATAGGTACCGCGGATATCTTAGACAATATTTCACCAAGCACCATAAATACGCAAATTAAACCATTACTGGCAAATATCAAGGACAAGCAATTCAGAACAGATGTAATCCGATCCCTGCTGTCAAGGTATAGCCCATTGTACAAAAATGTGAAACAGTTGAACGAACTGAAATGTGAAGAGTATCTTAAGGCATCAATGCCGTTAACACTCATAAGGTTGGCAGCGCAACTCCGCCTAGCAGGACGTGACCTTTTAATGATCCGTTTCAAAAAAGTAGGTTACAAAATTGACGGTAACCTTACTTGCTCTTTATGTAACAGATTTCAATATGAGACTATTGAGCACATTTTGTGCGATTGCCCGATTTATGCACCATTAAGAGAAAAATATCTTCCTATTGCACATCCAATAATAGCATTGGATAACCTTGATGAATCTTCCACGAAAAATCTTGCATTTTTTATACTCGAAGTTTGTAAAATTCGGGCTTTTATGATAGGAAACGGATAAACCAAAATACGGAGCTAGTCATACCGATGACATATGAAGTTTAAAACTACGATGTATGTAAAATTACATAAACATGCGTTTAATCATATAGTAAAGAAATAGTAATCAGAGGTATAAGCTCTAGATAATATGCAAATGTACGAATAAGAGATAAGTTTTTTGTTAAAATAGCGCTGTATCGGACGCACAATTAGATGTTTAAGCACACCGTGATACGGAAATCCTTAGGATACCAAATATTTTTGTAAACATAATGTATTACCACTTAAAACGTTCTCCTTTGTAAAAGGCGCAAGCCTATGTGCAAATAAATATTACTACTACTACTACTACTACACTCTCCTTAATGAGCATCTGAGACGGGAAAAAACCAATGTAGATTGATGTGATTGAATTTTGAATCGGAATAATAAGGTTTCATTTAGAGAAAGATGTACAAAAAAGCACGTTTTTTTATGAAAATAAAATAAATTAAAAAAGCTATACTATTTCCGATTACACATTATTGCTGAGCACTGAAAAATGAATAAATTTACCATTCAAACTTTTATCGTATCTATTTTAGTTTCGAAGATATAAGTGAAAAACGAGAAAACCACTAATTTTTAGGAATTTATTTCACCCCTTAAATACGCGAATGTGCGGCAAATTTTTTGTGAGGGTTTATACTTTGATGTGAACTACAAAATGTAATTTTTCCGACGCGGTTGTGGGAGGACACTGAGGTGACTTTCCTTATTAGGAAAATTGATGCCTCGGTGAGCGTGGTTACTTTGTGAATAATATCTAAAATCTCAACATTGAAAAGTTTTTCTTTATTTTTTTCATTTCAATTTTTCTCTCCAATTGGTTCTTGTTGCGAGTCAACCCGCTCACGCGATCCTTAGATAACGTAATTTTATCGATTGAAATTTGATTATGTACTTGGAATTCTTTTATTATTTGAAGTCAGAAATTCGTAAGTCACACCGATTTATATTGGACATACGCCCGATTTCTGAATAGTATTCACAATAAGCTCGTGTAGAACGTACGTATATACGAACGTTTCTTGGTTACACTGAAAAATTATCATTTTGATTTTTTTTTCATTCCAAGATAAGAAAACAAATGTAAATTTACCAGTGCAGCAGCGGATTTTTCAGACTCAGCATGACTACTCGTTTTTACTTTTTTACAGACTGCTCCATTTTTCGATAATGTATTTGAAAAAATGGTAGTGTACCAATTTTAGTTTACGATTCAGGATTTGTCAATCAATTTCAATTGATCGGCAAATGTTAAAATAACTTATAAAGTAATTCAATTTAACTGGAATAAATATTGTCATTTGGCTAATTCGTACATGAGTAGATGAAAAAACTCTGATTTTGAAGGAAGCTCCAAACGAATAGACTCTTTGTGTTCCTGTACAAGATTGTGGAAGTTGCGAAAAATTTGATTCTTCAATTTCCATCGATAAAAAGTTCAATTCCATCTGAATGATTTGTTTTTTTTTTGTTCAGTGATAAGCTACGTCAATGAATAATTGTGTTTCGATTCATTGATCAACTGACGGTGAACGATCGAGATTTATCGATCGATAAGAAAATATTGATAAAGAGCATGACGAATTTTTCGGGCACGAAAATTACATAGAATGTTTGTTTAATCCATTTCTTGGTGGTGTTGAAAATACGTGGCGAGAGTAGAAAGAAAAGAGAAATCGTAGCCTCGTAGTCTCGTCATGATGGAGAGTTACAGACTCTCGAATATTCGTGTTTATCGCAACAACTTTGTGGAACACGTTGCAACGGAGATTGTTCTACTTCGGGCGATTCGACACAACGCTTGTGACCTCGATCACGAATTCTCGCACGGAATTCCTAGTGACCAAGAGTTTTTTCATTTATTTAACAGTTTCATTAGTACCGACTACGTTCCGAAATAATTTTTTTTCCCCCATTTTTGTCATTAAAATAATTTTCTTCCAAAGTTTGTCATTTGCCAAGCATTAAATGCAGATTTTTTACAAATTAAATAATAGTACTTCGACACAATTTTCAAGCATCGTCCGACAGTTCATAATTGAACTACCAAAAAAATTAACTTCGTGCAGGCATAACGAGAAAATAATTACGAGCTCGAATCCTCATGAGCTCAATTCACGCGAACTTTGCAAGTGCAACTTCAAAAAAATGACGGAATATTAAAAAAAAAAAAAAAAAAAAAAAAAACGAGCAAATCAAGGTCCTTTTCTGGAATAATTTGATGACGTTAACGCTACAGTTAATTAAGTAGGTCAAAACCCAA
This sequence comes from Venturia canescens, assembly GCF_019457755.1. Lineage (NCBI taxonomy): Eukaryota > Metazoa > Arthropoda > Insecta > Hymenoptera > Ichneumonidae > Venturia > Venturia canescens. The sequence continues at coordinate 7,698,405 of NC_057430.1, forward strand.
ATGAATTCAAATAAATTAAAAGTCGATTTAAGAAACAAAGTGAACCGAAAACAAGCAAGGTGTCGTTAAAATGTGATTCAATAGGCGCCTACAAAAAAATGACTGCAGCAAACAAATCATAAGCGTGTGTCGAAAGTCCTTGATTAATTAAGATCTACCACTGTTCAAGCGTGTCAGCACAGAATCAGCGATGCTCTAAGAGCTTATCGCGGACACACACTTTGTTTCGTAGTCCGGGAGACTCGATTATGTCACGATTCATAGTGGGTGGTTCAGCCGGTCGGTCGATACGTCCTTGAAGGACACGCTCGATATCCCGTAACCCAGTTGCAAAGTTTTTCATCCGTTATTTTCGCCACGTTTTTCTCTTCTGTCTTGCCTACTTGTTCAGCGTTCTCGTTTTTTTTTTTTTGCTTTTTCTCTCCCCGCTTCGGTGTGGTGCATTGTACAGTGTATCATATTCCCATGCATTCGTGATTGATGATGGCGAAATTGATGGCGTTGGCGATTCTCGAGTGCTCAATGGATTCGTTTTTCTCTATCGATCTCCCGTTTCATTAGTGTTTTTTTTAAACAAAGTACAACGACTTGAAGAAGTCGCTTACTTGCCCCGCGATTGACGTCCATCGAAAGATCCTTCGAGGAGTTCGTCCTCGTCTCCCTTTCTACGGGCTGCTGCTTCCGGTTTGGCAAACTCGTTATTTCCATGATGAATATTGAAAGTCCAGCTCGTCGATGATTTCATCGTCGCGCTGGCCGGTGGAGCTGAATGACTCGTAGCTACAACGAGACAATGCGTGAGAAAAAACCTTTCAAAACCGTCGAAAAATCCAGAAGACCTTAATTATTCGGAAACTCGAAAGAAACTCTGGCCAACTTCGAAACTAGCTCATCGAGCCTGACCTTCCCGCAATGGATCTCGGTAAGGCCTGAAAAAATTCGCGCCAATTCCGCTGCCGAAGCCACCAAAGTGATTCGGAACCACATAGGAAATTGGGACTTGAAAAAAATCACCGTGCTTATCGCTCCACGTCTCGAAGAACACGATCGCCGAACTCCTGTATGAATATAAAAAAAGGGTGCGTCAGCGCAGTCAGGTCTGAGAGGCCGGACGGAAGCATTGCGCATGTGTTCCTCAACGACTGACGCGTTCGCGAAACTACGGTATATAGAGCTGCACCGTATGTGGGAGAACAGCTGGGAAACAAGGTCATGATTCTTAGTCATGATTCACGAGAGGCAGGGAGAGAGAGAGAGAGAGAAAACGACGTCACGATTCTCCGGATTAACCGGCGAGCCCTCGGCGATCGACGAATCAGAGATGCAGCTTTTTTAACCTCATCCAATTGAATAATATCGTCTCCTCTGTGCACTCCTGATTATTATGTACGTATGTTGCATTCCAGGCCAAATCGACCACTTTTGAGCTCGACCCCTTTCGATTTAGGGGAAACGTTTTTATCGTTTTCTACTGTACCTACCAAAGAAATTTTTCAGAATTTTTTTAAGGTATTACTGGATGGATGGCCCAGACGATAAATTGTACCTAATCGGAATTTCCGTACTTCGTGATGCAATAAAAATCTGAAAAAATTCAGCAACATTTGGAAAATTATGAACTAGAATCATCAATAATAATATTGCCCAAAAGTTATTAATAAATTGTTTGAATAAATAATTTTTCAACAATTTTACAGTAAACCCTTGTTTTTTTTTTACGAATCGAATGTGCGCATTTTCCTGAATGCTCATGATTTTTTTCCGAATTTTCGTGGATTTTTGAAATTCCCTTTTTTAAATTTTTTAAGTGGCTCTATTTGTACATTTTTGGTCCAGTAACCTTGAGACTTTTCAAAGCTGATGATAAATATGTCTTCTAAAACATATCCAAAATTCAAATTTTTCAAAATTTTTTCAAGAAATTTCAAAAATCCACGAAAATTCTGAAAAAATTCATGAGCATTCGGAAAAACACACACATTTGATTCGTAAAAAAAACAATAGGTCACCGCAAAATTATTGAATAACTAATTGTTTAAACAATTTTTTATTAACTTTTGGGCAATATTATTATTGATAATTGTTGTTCATAGCTTTCCAAATGTTGTAGAATTTTTTCAGATTTTTATTGCATCACGAAGTACGGAAATTCCAATCAGATATAATTTTTGGTCGAGCTATCCATCCAGTTATACCTTAATGTTTTTTCCCCGACTCAAAAATAGTTATGAATTTTTCAAAAAGATGGCGTTATTTTTGTACAAAGTGACATAACGCTTTCGAAAATTGACTTATTGGGACGTTTTTTTTTCAAATTTTGTCTTCGAATGTACTTTTCGGAAAAAAATATCAAAAGGTCACAAATCCATCTTTTCAAGGTCTTTTTGAAGAATGAAAATAAAAAACGAAAATTTTGGGATGAGTGCCATTTTTATTTTTGCTTCCTTTTCTCTATGAGACACTTTGACATTCTCTACGAGTTCTCTGAAATTTTCAGAGTCGGATCTTCTCGCTTTCTATTCTTTTATTCCATTACGAAACAACATTTTTTTTCAATTCAGCTTATTACTAGTTACACCACTTCGAAAATCTTCTAGGATGTACCAAGAACCTTAAAAGTTGAAAAAGAATGGTAACTATAAAAATGAAAATCGGTAATCATTAGAAAAATTTCAATTTTTTTCGAAAAAATTAAAGACAGCCCTGAATATTTTGTGATTTTTGTTTGATACTCAAAAAAAAACATAGTTCATTAACGAAGTTGATCTGGTGATCGAATTAACAATGAAATTTCGACAAAAAAAAATTTAATACAGTAATGAATAATAAAAAAAATTGTCCTGACCAAATTTCAAGGTCCGAGGATACTTTGTACGTGAGAAAAAAATTAAAATGGGTTTTCTAAATTATTACGAGTTTCAGTGATTTTCCCGTCTTTATATATGAATTCTGCAGTCATTGACAAACAATTTTTGCAGAAACTTCCATAAGTGATAGAAAAATATCTGAATATGTTTACAGCTTCGTAAAATCCATTCGATACTTATAAAGTTCGCAATTAATGATTTTTTTCTCGAAAAATGGTGATCATTGGAAGGTTAACCCATATGTTACTTTTACGATGGCAAAGTTGCAACCGCGTGCTTTTTGAAACCGGACACTACGTTTTTTTTTATCCATGCAACTCGCACTAAGGACTTGCAATGAAATATGAAGGACGGGTGAGAAAATATTGATGCAATTGAGAAAAACTTGTTTTTTCGACGTTTCTGCCATGTTTTAATTTTGCCAAAGGTTTTAACACTGATTATGACATGAATGCGCGTGAAAAATACTGTCAATAACAGTACAGGTTACGAGGTCGTGGCGTTGCCAAAACTCACTGAATCGACTACGCTAGTCGCAATCATTTTTCATTCGACTTATTCGGTACCAGATGAACTTCCTTGAATAAATTTAATTACAGATTCTATGAGTACATAAAAGAAAAAAGCATAGAGTGTAAAAGAGAACAATTGAAATGAATTTCATTACGGTTAATCTACTTCTAAATTTGTAAAACCTTATAGTTGGATCGAAAATTGGCCAAATCATAATTTTTTTTTCCATTTTCTTGGTTTTCAAATGTAGTTTAGAAAAATACAAAAAATTAATATCTTTTGTTGGGCGGTCTTTAGTTTTTTCTGATTTTTTTTTTTTATTTCAATTTTCCCAATGATTATCGATTTTTATTTTTATAATTATCATTGTTTTTCAACTTTTGAGGTTCTCGGTACATCCTAGAAGATTTTCAAAAAGATGTCATTAGCAATAAGTTGAATTGAAAAAAAATTGTTGTTTCGTAATGGAATAAAAGAATAGAAAGCGAGAAGATCCCACTCTGAAAATTTCAGAGAACTCGTAGAAAATATCGAAGTTTCTTATGGAAAAATGAAAAAAAAATAAAATAAAATAAAATAAACAATGGCAATCATCCCAAAATTTTCGTTTTCTATCTTCATTCTCAAAGAAAAACATTGAAGATGGATTTGTATGACCTTTTGATATTTTTTTCTGAAAAGTTCATTCGAAAATAAAACTTAAAAAAAACGTCCCAATAAGTCAATTTTCGAAAACGTTATGTCGCTTTGTAAAAAAAAATAATGGCATTTTTCTTTTAAATTCATAAGTATTTTTGAGTCGGGAAAAAAATTTGAAAAAATTCTGAAAAATTTCTTTGGTAGGTACAGTAGAAAAAGATAAAAAAGTTTCCGTCAAATCGAAAGGGGTCGGGTTCAAAAGTGGCTGGTTTGGCCTGGAATGCCCCATATGTTTATGCCTCACGTGTAATACGATTGATAATACGTTCATTTTGCATGGAAGTTTCCATGGAAAATGCTGACTCTTTCCGACTGGTAGGAATTTTTAACGAATGTGTCACAGCAAATTGTAGACTTTGTATTTTTTTTTCAGATTTCTTTTTTACTTTTCGTGATTAAAGTATGATTGCAGATCACGAAACAAGTGTTTACTATTTGTTTTCATTTTTTCACCAAAGTTTTATATTCTAAGACACCAAACGACTTTTACACTTTACTCGTTATCGAGAATGAAAAAAGCACAAGATTTTCAATACAGAACATAATTGACAGATAAAAAGCACTCAATTTTGGTCGGTGATAAATTGATTTCTTAGACTTGGTTTTGCTAGCTTAACAAGGTAAAAAGAATTGGTAAGTTTATTACGGATTTCTAAATGTTTTTTTTTTTTTAATTTTCCTACGTTAATTCAATTGGAACGTTTTTTTAAGTCGAATGCAAAAAAGAATTAGCAAATCAATTCTGATGGCAGACGTATTTTTAGCAATGGAAAAATGTGATTTTTTTTTTTAAGCAATTGAACGTGAGTATTTTTTACGAATCAAAATTTGTTTTTCGTCGTTTTTGTTTACTGCGTTGAACTCTTTGTCAATCCAGAGCAGGGGTTAAGATGATGGATCAGTCGGTAATCACACCTCGAATTTTTGAAATTGAAACTCTTTGACATCGTTCGTCCGATTAAAATAATAAAAATGTCATCGTACGTAGCACGATCGCAAAAATCCGATGAATAAAACGGTAGATTTGTTCGATGTTTTTGATGCTGAGGAAACAAGATACAAGAAACAGCTCTGGCGCTTCAGAGCTGATGTTGAATTTCTTCATGTAGGATATTTCGTCAAAAATTAGGCAAATGTATAACAACTTCACATATTTCTCGATGGAAAATATGGTAGGATGAGAATTTTTCAATTTTGCAACTGGATACGAATCTACAGAGTTCACTTATGTGATATTTTTTCAAACTATATCAACGTTTATATTTTCTAATGATTTTAGAAAAAGATTCCAACATATTTGTTTGAAATCAACTCGATGCGAATTCCGAATACAATTCAGTGCTTTCAGTGGAATCGGTTCAGTCCCAAAAGATATACTAAAATGACATCAATTTTTAAGCACATTTTTTTTATTAGAATTTTCAAAGCACTGAAATTTTATGGAACAGAATTATTAAGCGCGATCTCCATTCGCGATTGCTCTCCGCGACGTGAAAAAGATATTTTTCCCCATAAATCAAGGATTCCAAGGATACAGGGAAAACTTTTAGAACTTTCCATTTCAAAAAATACGATACTTTGTTGGAAGCTCTAAATTACAAAAAATATTCCAACCTTATATTGTTTATTAACCTTCAAGGGACTGGTCTAATCGAAATATCAATCGCTAGTTTGGTCGGACACTCCACTTGAAAAATGCATCGATATTATGCACGAATTTCGTGTAAAAAAGATCGATTTCAACGTAAAAGTCCCCGTCCTTAAAAAGTTGAAAAATATCTTTCAATTTTAGAACTCGATATTTGAGAAATTTTTTCTTCCATCAATGAAAAAAAAAACCGAAAATACAGATGTGGGTCCACTCTTCCTACATATATTTATGAAATTGTGGTATAGACGGGCGTGAAGTAGCCACGAATGTAAAATTGAACGAACCGAAATTATTTTAGGAGTATTTTCCTAAATTGTACTCTTTTTTATTCATTTCCTTTTTGTGTTTGGAGATTGAGTTTGCTATTTCACCCGTAGTACTGTATTTGGGTGTGCTTAATTTCTGGGTGTGTGTGCACGCTACTGAAAACAATTGAAGGATTAGTCTGTGCACGTCAAAATTGTAGACCATTTTCGAACGACATTAGTTTGAATAATTAGTTTGAAATCTCTAATTATTAAAATGTCTTGTAATTTATCCCTGTTTTTCTACTGGATAAGATTTTTCTTTGACGGAAACATGAAAGAAAATCGAATTTTTCGAATTTTTAAGGCGCGCACGGGGTTGAATAATTTTTTTTCCATTTCAGTTATAAATCGTTATAAACGTCGTTATAGCCAGGATCAACAACTTTTATAATCAAAATATTCTCCGTGGCTACTTTTATAACGATGAAAACCTGATCAACCACTGGAATACCACGGCTTTAAATAATTCGTCGATGTTAATTGTATTTTATGAAATTCTCTCGTCCCACGTATAGTAGAAGTGAAATTACCTCAACTGCAAAATGAATAACTTTGGATAATTCGTGCGACTGAATATCTGGAAAAGGGTCACAAGTAATAGACTGATGAATAAAAAAATCGTTCAAAACTCGTTCTTGTAGCCGAGTTTCCTGTCTACTTTCCACGATTAAAACCGCACCCGAAAGCAATTAAAGCTTCATGATTCAATGCCACAGCTGCCGTTATCGGTGGTTCTCGATAACTCTTAAACTCGACGTATCGCTGCAAAAATTATATAATGAAATGTACTCGAAGGTACTCATTATAAACTCTTTCTTCAGTCAAAGAAATAACGTAATTGAAAGAAAATTAAGAATTATGTGTATCGAGCCTAAAATTGTTCCCTCGAGGTTCGTACAATGCCAGGAAACTAACGTAAGATGAGGGATTGAGGGCTTGCATTCATCTAGAAATGCAGAACAATAAATTAGTGCAATAAACTGGTGGAGTCTGGAAAAACTCATTTGCTGGAGCAATTTCTAGTTTATTTGATAAAACGTATCGTTATCAATGAAACTGAAAACTTTCGTTGGAGAAAATTTAAAAATATCAATTGAGCTATTATTGCTACTTCTGTGAAATGTTTTGTTGGAAGGCCTATCCAGGGCGAGTACTACCATTTCGATTGTACGCATCAACCCTGCTATGAAACAAGTTTTTTAATTAGTTAGACAAAAAGCAAATTTTTGTCAAAACCGGATTTTTTTTATTTTTATTTTTCGCAAAATGCTTCGCACTGTTCAGATTTTGCTCAACACACTTCTTTCCTTTTCTCATTTACGAGGAAAAATTGTGTCAAAAAATAATTGAAAAAAAGACAATTTCATAAAGTTCTTTTATACCAATTTCCAGAAAAATCGGTCATCTAATTTGAGAGACAGACTGATTACCATTTTTATGGCAGCATTCTGAAATAGAATGATTCTCCGATCTGTGCGCACCTTTCAATTTGACATAAACATTTTTTTTCCACTCTGCAAGACATGAACATTTTTTTTAAATTACTTATAATTCTCACAAATTTATAGAAATACTATATAGAATGAAAATATGTGTAAGAACTTGATCAATTTGAGCTGAAACTCCTGGATATAGTGGCTCATAACTATAAATCGGTTGTGTGAAACTTTTTTCATAGTGGGGATTATAGCCAAGGTTTTTCTTCTACACCTTTCAAAAAATTCGATAGAACGTCAAATCGGTAAGTCATAATTAGCAAGTTTGATTTCGGTGATATTCATTGAATTAGCTCTATCATTCATAGAAAATATTATATAATATAAATCCATAATTGATTCAACATATTTTATGTATTGCAGTAACTGTTATCTAATAAATGATTTTCTCTCCGAGTACACTGAATAAATATCGTGCTGAGTACAGGAAGAGAAAAAGTGCAGTCGCTCATAATTCTATTATTCTTGGCAAACGCTTCGTGTTAAAAAAAAAAAGGAAAAAACTCTCCCTCTGGCTTGATCTCTCTTATCATGCCCTATTTAGTGGAGTTTCACATCTCTATACCATAGAAAAAATGTCCTTACTAGGGGTGCTGAAGCTCTTCAACGCCTTTTGAATTTTAATTTTTTTCTTCTTTCTCTTTCTCTATAGTGACTCACCGTCGAATGACGCCAGTAAAGAATGAGCTCGTGGATATTTGTACTAGGAGCGTACAAGAGAAAATCTCGCCATTCGTTGAAACTAATGTTGAGACTGCCATCTTGATCCATTCTGGAATATTCAAAAGAGAATGAAATAATTGACATTTTTCGTCAGTTATATTGTACTGCCATCAATATTTTGACGTTTTACAATTTTTATTTTTCCTTTTAAAAATTATTAATATGATATTTTTACCGTTGGAGTAATTTTTTTGCCTCTTCCTTACTCATTTCTATGCCCAAATCCTTGAAAGCTCGTATCAGCTCCTCCAAATCGATTTTACCTGAAATAAAAACACACGCGGTATTAGCTTTATCAACTTGTTTATTGCCAACTAATGAATATACCAATCCAAGGTAAATATAACAGTAGAAAAAGTTTTGTTTCGCTGTATTAGAGAAAAAAATTGATTTTAGCTACAGTGGGGAATTAATAAATTTATAAAAGTTCATTAATGGGGAAAAAATGGACAGATTAGTTATGCATTTAAATTGATGGAAGGAAAACGAATTCTATTGACAATGAAGTTGAAGTAAAAATAATTAGTTATCTCACCATCTCGATTTTTGTCAAGATCTGAGAATTGCAGTCTGAGATTCTTTTCGTGTTCCCGTACATAATGTATGAATTCTGCAAGGCTGATGTCACCGCTCTTACTCTTATCCGACTGTGCCAAGAATTTCTGCCATGGAAAATGTAAAGTGATTAAGAATTTGCGTTTATGGCGTCTTGTTAACTGAGAAAAAAAAATATTAAAACACAGAAATAGCAGTGAATGCATTTGAATATAGAAAATAAAAATATTGTGCGCCCCTTGAGGTATTTTGAACCCAAGCCACAAGACATTAGCCATGAGTTTGATAAGAACTGTTTTTATGTACAAGAAAAAATGTTCTATGTGGAAGGAAAAAACACTATTAAAAAAGTCAATTCCAAATTTTGTTGGATTCCATTCATTCAAACTGGGTACAGTAGAACAGTTTATGATGTTGAAGTTTGCAACGTTAGAGTCCAACGAAGTGATTTAAAAAAACTCGAATTATTCCAGCAAATCTCCAATTTTGTTCCCTATCGAATTTGCAATTCGTAGTTTTTCAACCCATACACCAATGATTCGTGAAATAAAAAATTGGTGAACTACAAATTTCTTTTACATTCATTTTGTTGAACTTCAACGTTACGAATTTCAGCATTGTGGACAATTAAAGGTCCGAGCAATCTGAACGAGTTGTAATCGGTGATTATCTGTTTAGGAACATTTGTTGTGAGCTATTTTTCAAAAACTATTTGCGAATTGACTGAACCTAAAAGATTGAGTTTATAAAGCAAAGTAAGAAATATATATGTGTAAATAATTTGTTAAATGTGCAAAATAAATTTATATTGCCATCATCCGTATCGACACACCAGATCATTTTCTATGATTGATGCATACTTGGCATTGATCTAATTTTGTTCTTTTCCTCTTTTTTCAGACCCTTTACTCTATCGTCATTGAGACAGAAATCAACCTTGGTGAAACCCTACAAATGGTCATGTGAATCCTCTAGAGATCAGGGATTTACTAGAATTTTACCCATTTATCAATAATATTTAGAACGAAAGAAATTTGATGGAGGAATTTACTTCTCCAGCCATCAAAGTAATTTTGAAACGTTGTAAAAATTTCACATCATTTTTAGGAAATAAATAATTTACTTGTGACTCGTGATTTATTTATTACTTGCAACTGAAAAATTGTATAAACTTCAGTTCAAGTACAACGAATAAATAGTTTCCTGTCATATTTCCCATAAGACTTTTTTAGAATGTATACATTTTTCAAAACAATCGATGAACATTCGACAAGTGTATAACCGTTTGCGGAAAAAACAAACAAATATCCGCGCGATTAAAGAATTTTGACATAATTAAAATTGTTGAGGAAAAAATGGAACTGATAGCTCGCAAAAAATAAAGGTAAAGAGCGATGGAAAAAAAACTTTCAATGCAGATACATATACGAAAAATTCGTTGTAGAACAATAGGAAAATATGGAACGCGCAGATCAGGTGTAATGAAAAAAAAAATCATGATGCTCAAAAAAGTTCTTATGAGTACTATAAGAGTGAACAGGAACTATTGCAACAGAATTTATAGAAAGGGTCAAGTCACGAGACAGGTAATAGACGAAAGATGAAAGTTACCTCGGCATAACGTTTATGAACGCCGACCTCGTGTAGGGCTTTAGAAAGATCGTGAACGTCGATTCTTCCATTGCCGTCGAGGTCGAGTTGCTGGAATATTTTCGAGAGCCGCTCCTCGTCCTGGGCCGGTAACTCGTGGAGGTAGTGGGCGGGTACTACCCCGCCAACCATGCCTCCACGACTTGCGGGCATAATTACGATTCCCGGACAAGGGAGCTTAGAGAAAAAATGAAGCTCTGTTTGCAAGAGCAAAACTTATTGAAGAGCACCAAAAAATACTACAACAAAATTTTAACGAAAAGGAAAATCTCACTCCCGGAAAAAAAATACGGCAATATAAACGTCAAAATACCGGCTTTTCGAACGCTTGCTTTAATTCAAATAGCAGAATTCGTCAGTCACTTATTTTCGACACTGAACAGCGAAACCGCACACGCGAAGTCGAGTTTTCTTCTCGTGAGACTTTCGCAACACGCTTGTAATGTAATCGGCAAGAAAACTATATTCCTGGACACATACACGCACATACACGTGTATATGAGCGACACGCGCACACGTACGCGTGTCGCGTCACATCGTAATTTTGAGACAGAAAAATGGAATTTTGGAAGTAAGCATGGAAGAAAAATAAATAAAACTAAAGATAGTGATTTTAGTTATTTGGTTACGAGGAACCGCACGGAATACGTATGTCACGGAGATACGAATTTTCTTCCTGTCGATTGTGCCCAAAAAGGATGTTCTGAATGTTCTGATCCTGGAACCAATGGTCGTCTATGGCCCAACGCGACGACCGACACGACGCGCGCCACTGTGTGCGACAGCGATGACACGGACACGCAGCAGACGCGTTTCTCCACTGCGTTCTCTGTTCTCTGCTTCGCCCCGCGTTTTTTTTCTTCCCCCCTTTGGACACTGCGGATCGACGGTAATGCGACTCCGTGGTAAATAGGGTACAAACATTACTTCTATGTATCAATAATCCAGGCTATATAACCTTTATATACACCGGAAAGAGAAAAGAAGGAGAGAGACAGAGAAATTACATAGAACATTTGCGCCAACGTGGTCAAGCCACGACGATCCATATATGAATTACTCTTCCTCTTTCACGCCTTTTTTTTCTCCGTCACCAATTATTGATATGGATTGTTGAGTCTAGGGAGGGCTTCGAATGTGGCCTCGCATAATAATAAACTTCGCTCTCTATCATATCATCATATATTAAATTCCACACGTAAAACATAAACGCTCCGTTTTTATTTTGTGCCTGTTCCGCGCTGAAAAGGTACGTACAGCGCCATCTAACGGAATTGTATGGAGTACCAGTAAACTTTTGTGAAACTCCTCTTTTGATAAAATTCTAACATGAAAACGATTTATGGTATAACTTGACAGTTTTGTTTTGCTATTTTCGCCAAATCATCGATTATAAAAAATAAAAGTATCATACTTTTAGATGCCCTCTGACGAGATTGGTTTTTATTGCACAAGATAACAGTGCAAGTGTTTTATCATTCGAACGTAAAAATTCGATAGTCGCAAGTTTGATTCACCACCCAATACAACAGTCTGGGATTCCCGGAAAATAGACGATTGTGGTCGGTTTTCAAGAAAATCACTTCGTCATTATAACTGTTAACAACAAAACTTGAAATGAAACATAAATTTCCGAGCTGTTTCAGTAAAATTTGTAATTCAAATACTGTAAGAAAGTTACAAGGTCTTCTCTTTATTAACAAAGCTTAATTCGACAAACTGAACGACTGTGATTTTTCCCGCTCAAAACGTCCCATGTGATTCAAGGAAGTTCAACAAAGTTGGGAGGAGAGAGGAGAGTCCCTTTTTTTCTATAACGGTGGTTCTTTGTTCCCCCTCCCTAAATTTCCATCCCTTTGTCGTCGCCCATCATTTCTCACAAAGTATTCATCATTCCAAGAAGCGAGTTCAGACGTAATTCGTTGACTGAACATAAAGACGTAAAAAAGTTCGTTTGCGTAAGTTTTATTCTAGAGATATTTTTTTTGTATTTCAAGAATTGTTTCGTGTACGGTGTACTGTAAATATAATTGCATGAGGGAAACATTTATGAACGCTGACAGAATCGACATGGGTGCGGCAAAATAGTTTCGAGAATTTAGTGGTCATATAAAAATCGAAAAAAATACTTTCCAATTTTCTCTATGCAGAGTCCCAACTTGTCACCGGGCAATTGGACCCCGCATTGTTCGCGTACATCCATACATATACGGGAACAATAAAGAATTGCTGGGTGAACGAGTCGGGACCCTACCTATTCCTGATATCGTGTTTAATGAAAAATGATATTCCTGAATTTGAAAACTTGCATAAATAAGGAATTCATTCGTCGAATACCTGCTCGGTAGATCCGGTCAATGTATACACTAAATTTTTTGTGATGCCATAAAAGAAACGTCCGTAAAAATATAGCATGCCCCGACACTGCAGACATTCTTTCAATGAATTTAACGATTAATATTCGAGGCAAAAAGGAATTTATAGTATTGAAAAAATATCAAAGAATTATGTAATTGAATAAACTGTGTTCAAAATAAATAAGACTGGGATCATGTATGTATCAGAATTTATTTGGAGATATATCATATACTAGTTGAAATAAAGATCTCAGTATTTCCCCCGAAATTCTCCATGTCTGTACAAAAGATCAGGATTTTCTGAGGTCCTGAAGAACAGATTCTTGGCAATGTTCAAAGCTCCGTGGAATCGCTATATTTACTGCAATGTTATATACATTTGTGTTCAGTAATGAAGTATACTCGCTGACGAAGCAATGTTTGCAGGACAAAACAGAAACTTAACTATGTTTTTCAAGAAAAATATAAAGTTGATATTCTTTCTATTGATATCAATGTAATCAAGAAATTTATTAGTTACATATACACAGGAGTAGTGAGAAAAGTAGGCAATGATCATTGAAGAAAGGATAATGCTTGTTAACGAATGTTGAATCAGTGATCTTGAAGAATTATGCAACGATTAAAGAATCTTTGTGCTACCCAGATTATAACATGTTTCGATCAGAGATAAGCACTGTTGCATCAAACTAAAACAAAATTCTCTTTTATTTCTTTAGGATAAAGCCAGTACAAGAGCATAAAAGTGAATCGATTGTTCATAAATTTGAGAGTCTCTCTCAAAGGATTTATCAAAAAATTGAAACTAATTCCTTGCACAAACAAGGAAATTTTGCTATGAATTTTATTTATTTCATGTTCAACATTAAAATTTTGTGTTAATTTTGTGGCATTGAATACTTTTGTGTTTTGAATCATTTCTTTTCAATATGAGCTTCATTCCCAATAAGCATACTTTCAAAACTTTTCATTAACATTCACAACGGCAAAAGTTGTAAATGATAATTAGTTATGGAATTTTCATATGAATATATTCAAATTTTCTGATGTATAAATATTTGAATTTGCTTTTCTTTTTTGCTTTTGTTAAAATTAAAATCTCAATTATTTAACACATATTGAGAATCACGAAAAGCTACACCTACCTATTGAAAACGAGCTTCTATTTGGTTACATAAATTATAAAAAAAGAAACGCCTTTATAAACTTGGTCACTACAAATCTTTATTATCATTTACTGATATTCGTTTTTCCAACGCACACATTTTATGTAAAGTCGATTGTACCTTGAGCATATTTAAAATTTGGGAAAGAAGAGAAAGCATCATCCTCTTTTTAAGAAGATAATCAAAATACTTTCCATTACTTGCTCAGAAATCAATTCATGTAATGACTCCACGATTCTGCAACTTGTTTAGATGTCTTCAAGTTTTTACATATAGAAATGAAGGAATACTTTCAAAAATTGTTTGAAAGCAAGCATTTGTGTTTGGGTTTATTTATAATCTTACGAAAACTATGACCTTACATGTAATAAAACACAAAATACACATTCTTTTATCTTTCCTGATACTATTTTTATTTAAAGTTTACTTTATCTTTACGTTGACCTTATCGACAGGGTATTACATTTTATACTGGATGGAGTGAATTTCTCATCATAAAACTGTATGAGCATCATAATACAACAAAACAAGAAAGAAGTATATTGAAGAAAAGACTATAATTTCAGAAACTTTTTCAAGGTATGCATTGCATGAGACACTATTTTAATATACAGAGACGCGGTAGTGTCTTTTGATGTACGAGGCTTTTAATCTTGACATTTCGCGTTTATTTCATTAATTATGAATATCACTAAAAATTAGTTCCAACTTTGTGCAGATGAGCAATGACTGGGAAGACTTTCCAATCAAACAGCTAGTACATGAGGGTATGAAGATGGCTGGATTTCACATAATAAAGACAAAATATCATTGGGAAATTTACAAAGAGGGTCCTTGCGATGGCGTGTATCAACAAGAATTTATATCCACCACGTTTCCAATTGAAAACAAAACTGAGTCCATGTACTGTAGGATGTTCTTTCCTGTACAAGAAGATCCATCACCATTGACAATGACATTTTTAAACACTGAACAAGTGATGGCAATTCATTTATCTGTATACGGGCCTAGTATGAGTAGTTATATCGAGAAGTACCCAAGAGCATATAAATGTTCATTTGCCCGACCATTTCCAGTCGTTCACACTGTCGATAAGGTTGTCTTCCCTACTAAACAAGTCCCTCTACGATTTTCACTACTCGTTCTCTTCGGGATCGTAAAATGTGGCGGGAACGATAATCCCCCCTTCAAAATTTTTGATGAAATTGCTTATCAAACTCCGCAAAAAAACGTTTTAAAAAACTTCAAAACTATGTTTGACAACAAGAGTCTTTGTGACGTTACCTTCGTATTGGGTGATCAAGAAATGTCTGCCCACAAAACTGTGCTCGCTGCGCAGAGTAAAGTTTTCGAAGCCATGTTTTCAAATGA
This sequence comes from Venturia canescens, assembly GCF_019457755.1. Lineage (NCBI taxonomy): Eukaryota > Metazoa > Arthropoda > Insecta > Hymenoptera > Ichneumonidae > Venturia > Venturia canescens. Next base: position 7,713,761 of record NC_057430.1, read on the forward strand.
GATGGTAGAAAAAGAAGAAAGCAAAGTTGTTATTGTTGACACAGAGATGAAGGTTTTCGAGAAATTTCTCAATTACTTCTATACTGAAGACGTATCTGATTTGGCAGAAGTAGTTGATGGGATGATCATACTGGCTGATAAGTATCAGGTTGATGACCTCAAAGCATTGTGTGAGAATCATATGGTGAAAAATCTTTCCGTATTGAGCGTTGTAAAGTATTTATTCATTGCAGATAAATTTTACTGCGCTGAGTTGAAACAAAAATGTATTGAACTTCTTCAAAAAAGTTGGGTAGGAACACTGACCGAGGAAAGTATAGAAGTACTGAAAAATATGGGACAGATACTGTCAAAAAAAAATGACCCCAAAATTGAATCACCTTCGTAAAAGTCTTGATCTATTTGAGTCTCCGATTTGCTACTGACAATCTACAAAAAAATAGATTGACCTAAATTATAGTTGTAAAGCCAGAACGGAGAAAATAATCGCGCAGATTTCAAAAGAAGCAATTTTCTCACGCATTGTTTATCATTTATCATTTTCCCTGTATTGAATATGTTATTTAGCTCTTAATCACTTCCCTTTTTAAAATATCGATAAAACCTACGAATGGATCATACAAATATCGTTTGATTTTTATTTTATTGAATAATTCAAATGCATGTGATTCAATAATTAGTATACGTATATTATAATCATTATTATGATTGTTATAACGTTACCTTGGTAAGGATCGGAATCTACTTCCATAATGAGAACCGAATTGTCGAAGTTGAACGTACATTAGTTAAGTAATACAAAAACAATTTGTATTCTTAATAAGATTTTTAATAAAAATACATCTTATATATACATGTGTAGGCATTACATGCACCTTTTATCCATTTGGCTTTTATAAAATCTCGCATGTAAAACCTACAAACCTTCTAGTTGCCAGTATAAATCGCTAATGAATATTTCAGAAAACTTTGGAATCATGGGTGGTTGTGAAATTCTACGTAGTATAATAAAAAATGTGACAATTCTCAATTTTTAAATTAACTGAGGATTCAACAATAGGCACAGCGTAAGATATGTGGATGACAGAAAAAGAATAAGCATGATAAAATTCAGTTCGAAGCAACGATTTTTTGGAAATTGCACAATGATCTATGAATCTGAGAAATCGAAATAAATACGAGAACCTAGATTTAACTTGCGAAATAGTCTTATAATATGTAATGATTGGTGTTGAATATTATAAGAATCTAAACACAAACTTTCATCGCGACGTCGTCGAAAACTCGATGTTTACAAAAAATTTGCTCACTTGGTAATGACAATTTTTTTTTTTTTTTTTTTTTTTTCAAAACGCGAGATCAATCACGTTTAGTAGACTTCTTAGGATTATTGAAGGTGCTTTTTTTCGTTTCAATGTCAAATTTATAATTTACAGCGAATTGCAAAATCGAGTTTGATCACAAGAACTGTAAAAACGGATCAGAATGTTCCGGTGTACAGCGACAGCAACGAGATCTACACTTCAGGAATGGTTCCGGAATAAGCAAACTTATCGTCAGGTTATGAACGATCATTTTAAATGATGTCCTACAAAATTTGACCGAAATCAATTGACTTATTTCCAAAATATCACCGAAAAATGGTTTTTGCTTCAAGGACTGATGACTTGGCCTGCAAATACCGCTTAAAACACATCAGGATGATTTTTTTCATGGCAAAGAGCATTATTTCTAATGCATATTCGGTATAAGTGCGCTAATTTATTACAAATATGAAATTTTCGACGACAATGTGATAATGAGTTTCGCACTTTTTGCCAAATTTTTTTAGTGAGTTTTTCAATTCGCTATCAATGGAAGCTAGACTAGGCTCACTCACAAACTAACCAAATTTGCTAAAAACACTGTCTTGCTGTTTCCGGATCGGTTGATTTGCTCAGGAGATCGGGACTCTTCAAAAATTCTTTCAATTTTTTTTGTATACACTTCGTTGTACATGTTTCTGGTAAATGATCATGAAAGCAAACTGTATGAAAGTATTGGAGTAGCGTAACATGTGAAATCTACCGCTCCCCGTGGAAGTACACGTAAAACGGTGTAATCCTTGGTTTCCAACAGCTTCGAGATCATTTTTAAATTTTTCACGTATAATTGAGTAATGTCCCAAATAAGTTTTCATGAATTTATCAAAAAGTTACGTCAATATATCACAATTCCATATTAAATTGTTTGTTGAAGCAATCAATTGTCCAATAGGGTGAAGAAAATTTGCTGAACGTATTTTTTACGTCGAATTGTACGACCAGGCATCGGTCGAAAAAAGTACAATCCGCTAGGGTATAATAATACAATATACAATAAATAAATAAAACAAAAACAATAAAATAATAAAAATAATAACAAGAAATATCTTATTGCTCATAATTTCTGAAACGAAAATCGAGATGATTCGTGTTGGTTTCGGTTCTTCAAAAAAAATTATGGGCACTAAGCAATAATAATACGTAAGTACACGTCCAACAAACCTTATGACAAGTTCAGGACGAATGATTCCTCTACATAATGTGATTGCAATATATTGCCATAACCACATAACCTTTGATATCATAAATGGCCGTGCCAAAAATGCTCACCGATCCCTGACATTTTTATTTAAATTTCTAAGTACCAAAGAATATTTGGAACTATCTTCTGTTTATTATACAACTGTGAAATTAGTAGGTTCATTTTCGCACGATGTAAAAATATACTAGTCAAGTCCTTAAAGTTCTACACGTTTCACCAAAACTCAAATTTTCCTTGATATCTGATATATCCAAACGACGTTCGAAGAATTTATTTCTGGTTTCACACGCGGAACCAGCGTGTAAAAGCGTAAAAACATAATAAACATAATTTCAAGCCGAGAAACGCGCTAGCGGTTCGACGCCTTCAAAGAAAAAGAAACAGCCAACACGAGCCCTGCCGCACTTTTATATACGCGAATGTGCCGGTTTTATGACGTCACAGACTTTTAACAAAATACCTTGCAAGGAACCTTATGGAATAGTGAATTTTTTAACTAATGTAATGTTGTCATGCTACCACATCCAAAACAGAGTAGGAAAAAAGTACGAGGAACACTTGTGTAGAATTGTTATATTGAGTATATAAATATATTACACCTTGTTTCACAGTACACTTGTTGCAAAATACATAGAATTTCATTTCGAGAAAAAAACATTATGTATATATATATATATATATATACGCACATATACATATATATAATATCGTCAAAACTTGAAGCACGAGATCTCCACCTTCGCAATGTTTTGTATGTAGAACGAATGTGTATGTTTGCGATGCTTAATATCGTTTACAATTTTAGGCATGAATTTTTGTGCGCATCTTATGAATTGCGTTCAACTAAACGAGTAATTTCATTGAATAATTCCGATTTAAGGATCGTCCATGTCAGAGGGGTAACCAGAAAACTTATTTGAATCTTTGTATTTAAATGTCAACGCAGTATCGAATGAAATTTTTCATTAATTCACGAATTTTCTCTTTTTTTTTCTCTCGAGGCTTTAGTGATTTTGCGAAGTAGGCACATCGATAGAAACAGTTATACAAAAAGCTATATTTACATACATTAAAGATGACTCGAGAATAGGAGCGATTACGATGATTTTATTTTTTCGTTCGCATTCTCAAATATCGACCTTCCATATATTTTTCATTATTTTTTTATCTCACGGAATATATGTTTGTCAACAGATTTGTGAGCTATTGAAAGTCCAAGTGTACTGGCTATTTATTCATTATATACGGATATGTATATAATTACAATTTTTCATATATTTTGGTTTTCATAGTTATTTTTAATTCTCATTTATCTTTATCTTTCATGGTAAATATGTTCAAACAAAGAACTTCAATCATTGAGATTGTATGTGTATTTCCATAACGACATGTTTAACATGCAATTAATCTGAAGCTACGAACAGAGTTTTGTTGCGCTTGTTTGTTTCCCCCTTACTTACTCACTTACACAGCCCTTCGTCCCTCTTTCGCAAGTTCGTTTCTATTATCATCCTCTTTCATGCGTTTTCGCCTGAAATTTTATTTTAGATTTTTCTTTTCATGTATTTATTTTCTAACAAACCGTACCCTCTCCCTCGTGTATAGGCCGAAGAACCTTTTTCTTTTTCTTTTTTACATGGCCTCAGCGACAATAATGCGAGTCCACACTCCAATAGAGACTCCAGCGCGAGGGACACGATATAAATAAATAACTCGACCAATCAATATCCATAACGCAATTAATAATATTTAAAACACAATAAGAATAATAATTATTACTCGTACGTGATTCCTCTGCATTGAAAAAAATTCGTTGAAATTGAAAAAGGGAGAGAGACAGATAACGAATTTTGCGAATATATATTTTTTATCTAACAGCAAATTTGATGAGGTTCAAATTCATTTTGTTTTTTATTTATTTATTTATATTTTTGAGAGAAAGAGAAAGAGAGTTTACACCACATTGAAAATAACGTAACGAATAATTTAAATTGCACCGTTTTGAGATTGAGCATGACGAGCCAATCGAGACGAAAAAATAATCAATTTTTCCCAATGACTTTTACAAATTTCTTCCAATTGGGTTCTGTCTTACAGTAGCTTTAAAATTTACAAAAATAATTTTTTCTCCAGAAACTTATTCCGCCTCGGGACGCGAAATACGTTCGAGAAAATTAAAATTGAACTTTTAAAAGCTGAATGCAAATTAGTATTTTCGTCACTCTTTTCAGGTTTCCACTTTCCTTATTTTTTTACAATTATTATTATTTCATTACTACTTCGGTATTTACGATGAATTCACTGAATTCGGCATTAGTAAAACCGTTTTTTTTTAATCTCGACTCATCTATAACTGCATATGTATTTATTTATATCCAATTAGGTAAGTCGTGAATGTAAGATAATCCAGTTTTAACATTCAAGAGTAAAGATTACGCAATTAACATGGACCATTTTTATACATCAATTACATTAGTATTACAATTATCTATAAATAGATATATATGCATTATAGTTGTTGATTCGTTTTGAAATTTTTATGCACGAAAACAAGATCCATTCTCAGAGTTATCAAAAAATAATATTTCATACCCTGAAGAAATTTCATACTCCGTGTCGAAAAATCGTTCATTTTTGTTTTGTTCTTTTTTGCCTCCTTGTAAAAGTCTACACATCGTCAATTCCAATAAAACTGGAATTCAGTTATTTTCTGATTTCATATATAATCATGTGTGTGTGTGTGTGTGTGTGTTTGCGCGCGCGCGCGCGCGTGTGTGTGTACATATATATTATTTTCATAAAAATAGAGAAGCAAAACCCAGAGGCAACTGCAATACATTTATTATCAATATTTTTTTTGCATTGTACCACTAAACGACAGCAAAGTACCAAAACCAAACCAAATTTTTTCACAATTTTTCCATTAATTTTTTTTTCTATTTTTAGTGGGTTATTTTATGGGTATCCACTATTTTGTTTTTATTCTCGAGATGAAGAATTATTCAATGTACGACAATTTTCAATGAATAAGTGTGATAGAATTGAAAATTCCCATGAAAATTCGTGTTTTTTGGTTTCATCTAAGACTTTCACATTCATGATAGTTAGCAGTCTTGAATATTTAGAATTATATATTCTGCGGTTTGAATAAAATTCAGGAGAGATGCATGCTCTGTCGGATGTGGTTTTTTTTTGTTCTTTTTGAGGAGAAATAATTCAATATAAACCAATTTATCGTAAAGTTTGATGGAACTTATTGATTACCCGCTAAGCTAAATTTTTGGGATTTAAGTAACGCATTAGTCCCAAATTCTGAATGCAAGGATATGCGAATTTACGATTTGCCTCGGACTTTCCTTTCCCCTCGATGTGCAAATATACAAATAAATATCATCTACGCTCGTCATGTTTATAAAACACTGACCATCGATTCTCTGTTAAATTTTAACAAATTTGCATCAACATTTCTGCTTCTTCCTGTTCGATCGGTATTTTTCTTTTTGTTCGCGGATTTTTTTTTTCAGTGAAAAACAGAAAAAATTGATAAAACAAAGATAAGCAATGAAAAATGTTAATTTAAATAAAACTGAAGAAGAAAGAAGATTGGCTGTCGATCGCGAGAATCGTCAGGAAGTGAATTTGAGCTATTAGCGCGAAGATCAACAACCTTTATATAATAAAGTTACAACAAATTCGACGATTCGAAGAATTTCGATTAATCATAAAAACAAAATATCTCCTCCTCGAATTGAAAAAATCGCGAATTTTAGTTTAAAGGGAAAAACTGGACATTGCACCGACAACAGTATTGGGCGAAGAATGGAGTAGATAAAAATAGTAGTTTACATATCACATTGTGTTCGTAACCGTGAGAGGAAATTTCGCATAAAAATGGCCTCTAACGTCTAAGTACTATTAAATCTGGGGTTGAAGAAGCAACGCGGTCCGCGAAAACAGTTCCCCTTTCCTCTTTTTTCCTGGTCTCCGGACACCCGAGAATTTTATATTTTTTGCAACGGTTTGTGAAAAAGTTGCATTTATCGTTCTCGTCGTGAATTCAGGAGTCCAAATTTTGACGTTTTAAAGCAAACCCATATCTCGACTGCGGTGAATCGAGACGCGCAAGTTTTACCGTTCATTGATCCGGAGACTATCATTTCTTCGTGGTATCTTCCTCATTCGACCAACGCTTTTCTTGCTCCTGTAGCTCGAAGTCCCAACGAAGCTCCAATTCTCGCATGTCGTTCGCTATGCCAGCTTCATAAGTGTCTTCCTGGAGTTTCGAAATACGTCGATGATAGATCATGCAATAATTATGAAAAAGTAAGCATTAGTAGAATCATGTTTTAATGCGATGAAAGACAGAAAAACTGTCTTTCACTCGATGACTGATGTACGAGCTGGTGCATGGCTGAGCAGTCCTTACCCGAGGCTATTGACGAAGCCATAAACCAACTACAAATTCTATTGATTATGTATTGATTATGTATGTGTGCAAAAGAAATATTGAACTAATTCTGGGGGTGGGGATCAAATGTTGGAATGACTAAAATTTCGAACAGCTAAAATTTCGAGTTTATAAACTTCGAATGATAATATGGAGAGAGATAGATTCGACTAGAGTTTTGAATGCCGAAAATAAATAAAGCAGAAACTGCAAGGTTCGAAGTACGTTTACATCGAAAATAGAATGTAACAATCGCCCCCATAGGACGATGACTAAAATATCGATTTTACGAAAATTCGACTATAACTCTTTCGATTCATAAATTACTACGGTCAGCGATACTGTGAAAATTCACAATTTTGAAAATATAATAACGAAAGACCAAATATAACTGAGGTTGAAATACTGAAACACCAAAAAGTCGAACAGTCAAAATAGCGAAACATTAGAAAGTCGATCAATCAAAATAAAGAAATGCAGTGGAGCTCCAAATACACGCATCTCACTCACTCACTTACTCAGACCGGTGATCTCCAATTTTAAACATCGCCATTTTGACTTTCGCCTTTTCGAGCTATCCCTATTCTGCATATCTAAGTTTTATAGGCTCGAAAAATTCACTTTCGATTTTTTGCTACTCTATATTCTGGTCTGTCTGTAAAACAATTACTCCCCATTTTGAATTCGAAAATATGAACTTTTGACATTCGGATGGTCTGTTAAAATTGCATTCGAAATGAAAACTATTGAAATATATATTTTCGGGTAAATACGAATTCAAAGAAGAAATTTTTGATTAAACACGCAATCTACTGAATAGTCAATCGGGAATAAGAATTTCGAATTACTTATTTTTCTCCAAACTGATATCACAATTTTAAAAATTTCGAAATATCGACCGTTCTACAATTCAGTTATTCGACATATTGAACCCCACCCAAGACACAATTCGTCAAAAAAGCGATTCAATATCTCATTTCGTTATTTAAAAATTCAAATTTCCATCCGAGATAGAGGAAGGTTGCTTCTATTCGAAACGACCGTTTGTTTTTTGAAATCGCCTTTAGTTCCTTGTTTACAAGCAATAGTTTGAAAAGTAGGTCAACCAGCCCCTGTCTCTCCAACTCTGGAGGGACGGTTTGCAGGAACAGAAAAAAGCATTACAAGTATTATAATTTTTTCAAATCCATACTCACTTCTTCGCTTTTGTAGTCTTTGTTCATGCTGCTAGACATTAAATTATTAGGGGTTTGTTGAATCCAGGATACTCCGCCGTAAGGACTCCAATTACGAACGTCCTTTTCTTTTTCTCTAATGCCCGACTCAATCATTTGTAATTCTTGAGCTAATCTCTCGCCCTCGGTCAATGCTGCACCTTGAGTTGCCAGCTAATCAATGATCAATAAAATGTAAATATTTTTGTCATTCTTCTTTTATACCGGACGCATAAAATGTATTTATATTTAACTGAAAAATATAAATTCAACGACATATCGATAAAAACAGTAATAAATCTATGAAATTTCAAAAATGCAACACTTTACTTCGATTTTATAGAATTTTAAAAAATTCTGAATAGATAATGAAACTAGCAGAGTAATGAAAATCTCATACTGATCATCTATTCATGTCTGGTAAACGAAATATCTACATTCGTGAAATTATTATTCTCAAACCATGATGACAAAATCAAATCAATTTATAATCAATAATCAATAATCAATAAACCTGATCCGGTATTCGATATGTCTGATGCTGAAATAACAATATACATACGATTTTGATACATTCATACTAAATCAGCTCATATTTTTAAAATAAGAAATATTCGAAAAATTTATGCATCGAGTTTCACCTTAAGATCGTTGATTTTTTTCTCCAAATGTTTAAGCTGTTGCTTGACTTTTTGCGACTCGAGGATCAAGCTGCAACAAATTGTTAATGTTGAAATGAAATGATAGCAATAATAACAATATTTCATTGTAAATTGAATTAGCAATTATTGAAATTAAAAAGTTTAATTACTCCTTGGACATGCATTCTTGTCGAGCAAGTTGAACATGCGGGGACGTTTCTGAGATATTGCAATGGCCCAGTGCTATATAAGCGTCTCCAATTCCATGGTTCGGGACAGTTTGAACTTCGCCATTGGCATTTATAGTTGCAAATGCTGAAAGTAAATGTAACATTTTGATATTCATCGAAGATACAAATGTTAATCAGTGTAGATTTTGAGGGCGATAGGATTTCAAACAATTTGGGTATTTCTATTACTCACGTTGGTGTCCGTAGTACCATGGAGCGATAGGACTTGATGTCGGAATTGGTCTCAACGTTTGAAGCGACGGAGCCATTGCGTCGCCATAAATTGCTGATCCTTGAATTCCGTTATTTGGCCTGATGTGAAACGAAAAATCGCAGTTTTCAATTTTACTAACTAATGTTATTAACGCATAATTGTTACGTAGATTTTTGAAACAGAAAAATTTTATCATTACCTCATTAACGTTTTGGACACTCTGGATATAGGTCCATATTTACTGGCCGGTGGGGCTTCGAAAGGAACAAATTCGTCGTCAAAGAGCATTGCGTCCGAACGACGATAATTCGTTCCATAATTTATGTGACTTCCTTGCGCCATTTGTGGATTGTTGGTCCAAATTGAATAGTTTGGATTTTGATTGCTTTGAATATCGTAATTCTACAGAATGCACAAACAAATTGTTCATTGCTTCTTAAATTATATTATTATAGTTTATGCAAATAAATTAAAGTTAACCATGCAAATCCGTTATGGAAGTCAGTAGGCTGGCAATTCGACAGTAACGAAGTGTTTGTTTTTCATTAATTTTTTAATAATTGAATATTTTTCTAAAGCACTGATAGTTTTACTAGTTTTCAATTAAATTAATATTAATATTTTAACATTTGATCTAGTTCATGTCAGTGATAATATCACTAGTAATTTTTTTTCCAATTTTCGAATACCATTTTCATCTGCTGAGGCGAAGGTTTTCCTACAATGTTCTCCAGCTGAGCTATTATTTCCATTCTCCTCTGAAGCAACAACGCGAGAGTTTTTGCAACTGTTCTCTGCTGCAAAAAAAAAAAGAAGCAAATACATCAACTTAGGAGTTCTCTCTACTTTTTGATAAAGCCGGTCTATTTATCAATGAGTATTTTATACATTCTTTTTTGACCAATCGAAATTCAGTGCAACTACCTTTTTGCCATTATTTGGCAATCCATTTTTGGCGACGGGAGGGATTTGAGAGGGGTCCCATACATGGAGATTTGGATTGGCAAAATCCAACGGTCCCCCGCCATGCATAATATAATGGGAGCATTGGAGATCCACGTTCTTCGGCGGTATTCCATGCCCGAGCGTTTGTGACGATGGTAGTGCGTAATTCGTCATCGATTCGACTAAATTCTCGTTGTTCACGTTTGGATGTTGTGATTGCTCGATCTTTCCAGTTGGAATAAAAACTGCAAACCAAAGAACGCTATGAATAAACTAATTAAAAATGACAAAATAAAATAACTTAATTTCCTGTCACGATAAATCGCACAATCATAGTATGGACGTATATTTATTTTTTTAAATAAAGTACTTCAAGAATTATTTTCATATACTTGAGAAATAATTGCTGGTCGCGTAAGAGAAACCATTTACGATAGTGCATGTAATCCAGATTAATTGAGATTAAAGTTCTGACGCTAGCATGCAATAGCGAAAAAATAATAATTTATTGTAATCTCTTTTTCTTGTGAAAATTTTCAGAATTGTTTTTGTGGTATCAGTGTGTTTTGCAGTCAGTTTGCAGGATTGATTTAGACAGATTTTTTTTTTTTTTTTTTTTAATAGATTATTTCGTTCTTTCAACTGCCAAGAGGCTCGAGATAACGTTAAATATGTTTATATTCATATCAGAGTAAAATACAACATTTACGGTTTTCATCTAATTTACTGAAAATTGTCGGGTAATACTCCTGTGCATGATTTTTTAGACCTTCGTATATTTTAGTCAAATGAATTTTGTCAAACAACGAAAATTTCTTGTAGCATTAGCATTTGAATATGCAATAGTTAATTAACATAGTTTGATGTGCTTCGATAATGGTTATTTTTTGGTTAGTTTTTCATTCCGTGATAAAAATATTTTTAAACAGATTTACAGTAGCAAAAAATGCTCGTCACAACGCCTTCGTTCAAACAATAGGATTAAAAATAAATCGTACTTTCAATTAAATGAAATGATTTTCCATGAAACGATTAATTGTATGACTAACGTTTGATTTTGAGACTTCAGAAATGAACTCAGCCTTTTTGAGTATACAGCATTGCGAATGTTTACTCAGTTGGCTTAAAATATAAGTACTTTATTCAACAGAAATAAATTCATACAAATACATACTTTCGCGTTGATTATTGTCGTGTCTCTTTCCACTCGAATAGTTGATGTCTTCGCAGTGTTTGAATCCCTTGGAGCTCGGAGGAACAACAACGATCGATTTTTCATTTTTTGTTTCAGGATTCAAAGGCATGGGAAACTGAGGGGGTCTCAAGTTCAATTTCCTACTTTTCGATCTGTATTTATCAAGTTCGAGGTCGCTGTGGGCGAAGGTGCAATTGGTCGCTCTCGGACACGAGCCTCGTAGCGCCAAGTCACGACACATGCTAACTTTGTATTTCGGTTGACCCGGTCCCGCGGCATGAACGCCTTCCTGGCATTTCCTGTTTCCATGCTGTTGAATGTACTCCACAAGTGCAGTTACGACTGTTTTCACAGCCTCTAATGCGATTCGACAATCTTGCCAGGACGGTGGCTCCGTTTCTAAATATTGAGTGGAAAAAACAAGCGGATTCTTTAAATAAAAAATTAATACTTTTAGCCTCGAATTATTTTGCCCTCCCATATTAAATTCGTCTAGCTCTACTTCAATTTCAATATTATTATATATTGTTTCTTCCCCAATGAGTGCCAATTCTTAAAATAATATTCGCCATCTTCGCCATTTTTTCGTTAAACCCGATTTATGGACACAATTCGAGAACACAAAATGTCAAACGAAACGTTATTAATCTTTTGTCAATTTCTATCCAATCATCAAACACGTTGGAATTTTTTGAATTGATTTGAATGAATACCTGGACTGGGATCAATAGCGGCGAGTAATTCAAGTTGCGGTCTTAAGCTGCTTAGTTGCCCAGGGTCGGGTGTACGTTGCAGAGCGATGACGAGTTCCTGAACGCTTTGAGCGAAAGACTGGGGTGTTTGAAGTTTATCAATGATGCTTTGCATGTGCGACTTGTGGCCAGTATCACCGTACAAAAGAGCGGACCATTGATCAGGAGCGATTCGTAGACCAGCTTCAGTTGCAATTTGAACGATTTGAGCATCATGCTCTCGTCTTAACGCTTCGTACGTTCGAAATTCTTCTTTCAATTGCATCAACGATGAATCCCCCTCACGTTTCGAAACTTTGAAACAGCTCGCTCTATACAACAATTGAACAACGTGACCGATGCTCGTTTTCGAGGCCTGGGTAAAGTGAGGCTCCAAACGTTGCACAACGAACATTACAAGCACTTTCCTCGACAACGCCGAACCGTCTTCCAACGCTAGTAAGACGAGTCTCAGAACTTCCTCTTGCATTGCTAAGGCATAAATATTTGTTTCATTATTTGCGTGATTTTTTTTTCCCTATCAATCCTTCAATTTTTTTAAAATGATGTTGATGCAGCTCATTCGCTATAATTCTTGAAGCATTGCCAAACGACAATTATACTACTGTTAATTGTTTACAAGCTTCTTATATTTCAATTTTTCACTTTCGAATAGCTAAATAAAAATGGTACTACAAAATATTAAGAATGTCTCATCGTTGATACGCGGTTTCTGGTCGATATTATTGAATTTCGTTTTTTGTCTCGGATCTGACATCGTTCGGACATCAATTTTGTTTAGGAAATTATCGTTACGAACCATTTTCCCAAGTTGTTTGCTGTACTAATAAAATCGTTAGAGAAACCAAACTATGATCGTTGCATTGCTGTTACAATCTATTTGTGCCTCTAGTGGAATTTATATTTTTTTTTTAAAACATTCCTCCGCTCGCAGTTCATAGCTGATCGAAAAAATGTTCGATTAGTAAGTGAAAATATATCATAAACTCATGTATTTAAAGTAATTTTTTTCTTTCAATTTGATTTTGTATGTATTTATTATCTTTCTCATGGGTGAAATTGATATTGGCATCAATGATATTTTGTAGATTAAATGTTATGAATATTCATAAGTCGTTCAGATTTTTAAATATTCTGATGATTTCGTCACCTGGTCCGAGGAATTGACAGCCTCGTGCACGAACAGCAGCCCACAAATTAGCACTCAGTTGTTGAGGATTTTGATGCTGAAGTATCAATTCGGTAACTGAACGTTCGCCCAAACTTCGAGCTGCTCGTACAGCACGAGCACGACCTTCGGTTTCAACCAGTTGACATCCTATCAAAGTGACTAACTTTCGTTGCATCGGTCGTGACACCAAACTCAATCCTATGATTCAATTCGAAATTTAAATAAATCATTCATTCAAACCACTATGAAGATATCGCATTTTTCAACAATAAAGAATAAAAGTGCCTGAGAAACTTCTGGATCAACCGGATAGACATTTTTTGTCATCAATATCATACATTTTGAAAAGCATTTCAGATGTTCAGTGATTTTCAAAAACCATGGTGAAGAAACATGTAATCACTCGTACAATATTCGTAACAGTTTTGGTTTTTCCTGATCGACTCACATTCACACTCGCGTCAATATGAAATTCGATGTACGTCCAAAGTTCGAAGTTTGAACAATCTGATTTTTTTTTTACCTGTGCCATTGGTGGGAGCTGCCTGACATGGCTTAAGATACAGGGCAAGTTCTTCAATGCAATGCTTAGCCGCCAAATAATCTGCTTGATCCTCGCTGGGCAAGAGTTTCTGATAATTTCCAACATTTTTTGACACCGTATGACCAACCAGTTGCAGCAGAGCTTCGTTCAATGGAAGCCGCTCAATTTCAGTATTAATTGCACTCTAAAAATAAATGTAAGAATTTAAAAAGGTCAAAAATTAACAGCTTCAAATTTATTATTTCAACGCGAGATAAACTTAAATGAACTTGTCACATTCATTTTTTGAGGACATTATAAAAGCCTACTTCTTCTTAACTCAACGATTGACTGTGAGATAAAACCTACCTGGTCGAATGGGCATTGTTTTCGGTGCAAATTTGCCAAGCAAGTGCAACATATTGTGTGACCACATCCTAGGGATATCGGCCCACGTACTGTGACATCAAAGTCGTGACAACAAATTGGACAAGAGAGAAATTCAGTCCACTGAGGTGCCTGAATCGGCATTCTGAAAAAATAAAAGATTTTCCAAAAGTATTATTGTTCAGACAACTTGATCATTTGATAGAAAAAGGCAAGTTATAGATTCATTTTGACATTATTATCCCTTAGCTGAGAGCATTCTATCATTGCCAGTTTTTGTATTAATATTAATACGAGGTAAAAAATTGATGTTTCATTGGAATATTTTCAAACTTTCTAAATAAGGACAATGACGTGTTATGAAAATTTCCAGTTCCATTCTCATTTCTTGGTGTATTATTGACAGGCAATTACCATGATGTTCAAAGTTTTGTTGAAATGGAATTCATCTACGAATTATTAGTGAGATCGAATGTTTTAAAATATGAAACTGAAAGAATGGGTTTTTTCATAGAAACGTTCATCCCAAATACGCAAATTCTGACGTCTGTTTCTTTCAATGTATTGACAGTGAAAAACACTTTTTTTTCTTCGAGAAAAACATTCGTACAAGGTGGAATTCGCATTAGTTTCATGCACACCAGATTTAAAACAGGGCGTGTATCTTCAAGAGACTCACTTGCCTTGGTATTACCTTCACAAAACATCACAACAATTAATAAATTACTTCGATTCGTGATTCTGCCATCAAATAGTGAACGGTATTGCGAACGACGTACATTCGGTTTCAATGAGTAATGAGGTAATTCCTCTTTCTCTCTCCCACATTCTTCTTCCCTCTTATTTTCTTTCTTTCTCTTTCTCTTTACCTTTTTTACGTCTAGAACTGCGAAAGTAGCACAGACCGGGAATCCGATGACATGTAAAAGTAGCTAGCTAGGGAAACTCTACTCCTCCTCCAGCGACTAAAAAGTCCCTATATTTCTACCGGAAGTGTAAAAGCCGCGTAAAATCAGTTCATAGACAAAATAGAATTAGTTATTATATTATTTTTTCTTTCACTCTCTAATAAGTTGAAATTTATAAAAAGAACTGAGACGATCATTAATGGCTAAATATTTTTTTCACCAAATTAAAAACATTAAAATTTTTTTGAGCGTGATGATCATATGTGTTATATATATATATATATATATTCTCAACACACGTGATCAGGCAGTGGTCTAAAATTTATTTCATCGTTCAAATTAAAAAAAAAATATATGATCTCTGTTTCAATCTCGATAATGTAAAATAAAACGGTTATGAATTTCATTTTTATTACAAATTCAAATTAGAAGGAAAGAGGAAAAACACCTGACTGCATGATCAAAACGCTGCCTGTTTGATCGATGGACCATGAATGCAAATGAAATTTCCTGATAACGTTTTTCTGTTAGACGCTCTAACCGAATGAACTAATTTCCAATTAGGATTGGTCGAATTTAGGGTGAAAGACGAGGAAGCAGCGAGCGTATTGTTCTGCGAAGGGAAGCCGGCCTCGGAAGAGGATCCCTTCTATAGTTTCCATATGTGCAGTATATTAGGATATACAAAATGGCCGAGTGTCCAACTTTTCCGTGAACGTCTTGTGCTGATGTCAACAAATGTCATCTGTCTTCAACGAATTTAAAACAGAATGTCGCGTATGAATGGAGTTGACTAAGCAGTGATACAAACGATGATTGAAGCGTGATCGTTTCTCGTAACGTTTTTTTCGCGCCTTTGAAGGAAAAAAATCGCTTTGTTGTTTTTTGTTTTTTTTTCTTTGGGCCGCCTGGCGTTTTGTCGCGCAAGATTTTCGGCGGGAATAACACGGCTATGTCAGGATATCGGCGAGTAAATTACTACGAGCTGTGTCGATTGTGCACCAACAGCGAAGGCAACAGAATTCATATATTTCGGGATGATGGACGTCGAAGACAACTTCAAACGAAAATTGAGTCGTATCTACCAATTCAGGTAATCGATCAGATTTCTCCGGAAAATATCATTTCTCTTCCGCACTCAAGTATTTCATAAATGTGCCGTAAGTTCAGATCACTCTCGTCAAATTTTCCATATTTTTTTTCCACTTGACAAAATACTCTAAAACACGTTTTCCTTTTTCCCTTTGTTATCCAGACCTAAACCTGTGAAATTCCTTGAAATACACCAGCTCCATCCGCATCTGTATCTTTCAACTCAAAAATAAGATTACCGCTTTTACTCCTGATCTCTTATCAACAACTGATTCAGCGACAAGCCAGTTTAGAAAAAAACTTCAATGATGCAACACACCGTCCTCAATAAATTCTTGCTCCATGATGTTACACGACCCCCTGGGGATCGCAAGTAAGAGCTCGGACTCTGCTAGTATTCATCCATATAATTCTTGCTCTCCATTTGTACACAGTGCGTCCATGAGATTTAGCCTTTTCAGTAAGAATTCTTCAATTTCATTTGAACCTGCATGTTTTAAAGAAATTTCTATAATCGTGTTAACGCTACGAATGTACACATTTTTTTGTTGTCTACCCATACATACTGGGACAGTGAGAACTTACTAGTTTGGGAATATTCTAGTTCCTGTAACAACTGGATATATTTATTATTCATTGTTTCAAATTGGAAGCTGAATAAAAATTGTCTTTTTAGTTTTTTGAGACTCTCAGAGCCAAGAGTATATGGAATTGATGATTCGTCAAATTTTGATATTTTATTAGGACGAGGGTTCTCATAATCCTAATATTTTGCAACAGTCCTCTATCGACTGAGATGTATAAAATGTTTTTTTTTTCTTTTTTTTTTGAATGTTTGAAGATTCATGAGGAAGATTCGTTGCCAAAAGTGGTGTGCCATGATTGTGTCAGGAAACTGGAGACATACATAGAGTTCAGAGAAACTGTTGTCAGTGCCGAAAGTATGCTGGAGTCATATTTTACCTCGCTGCGCTTTTCTGATGATTTTCTGAAAGAAGGAAAAGTTTATGTTAAAAGTACGGAAAAAGAGAGACCAACAACACCTCAAGATGATCCTCTGAAGTCCATAGAAAAATTACCCAGTAGCGGCGAAACACAGATTATCACTGCCGTACCTACGCAGACTCAGCATCAACAACCTGTTGTTGTTGGCAACGTCAATGCCTCAAACATTCAAATAATTAGTGGCGTACAGGCCAGGGTTCAGCAATATAAATGTGCCATGCAGGTTTGTATTTTTCAACTATTTAGCAGTTATTTATCCGGTACCTAGAGAGTTAGAAATAAAACTATTGAGACTGACATAGTGAGCTCAGTGAGTTTTACAACACCATCACAGTATAATCCATAAAGCTAACTTCCAAACAATCTTTGACCAAACAAAACTTTGAGATAAATTATTCTAAACTGTATCAAAATTGACAGGATTTCAAGAAGCTGTACAAACATTTGTCACATTGCTTTTTCTTTTATCAAATGTGGAAGAATCTTGTGAAAGTGCGTTTCAATCCTCACAAATCTCATATATACAGATGGAAAAAACCCTGGAACCCAAGAGGGTCCTTGTTGATTTATGAAACTGTTTTTATTCATTTTTCACAAACAAAGTATCCCTGAGGTCTTGGAAATTTAAGAGGTGACTTTGTAGATATTGATAATCTTGTTCAAATTTTTTTATCAATATCTGTTCATTCTTGAGCTAGACAAACTTTTTTGAGTTGGGGATAGAAAAAATCTATGGAAACAAGTTTGAAGCTTTTGGGTGGAGGCTGTATAGTATTTAAGTGTATTACAAATGTTTGCAATCATCACGATTTGCATTATCAAGGCAGCGATAATGACATAGGACAATGATCATGCAAGGCTTGAAACTACAACCTATTTATCAAGTTATTCATCAAGTAAACTTTTCAAAGAATATGCGTCAGTTAGATATTGTTGTACAATAATGTAATTACTGTAAAGATATTACAACTCATGGAATCTTAAAAATTCATTTCAATACCTTTCAGGAATGTTCAATATAGAGTTTAGAAATTCTAAAATAATTACGTTTGTTATCTAGTACTCATTTCCCATTTAGTACTCATGTCAAAGTTTTCTTTATATTGCTGGAATTTCAAAGTCATTGATCAACATTCTTGCAGTTTTCTTCCTCTTGCTTACCTTTGTAAATGACGATTTAGAAAAAAAATCGAAACTTACAATGAGTTAAGTAACCTAGCAAAGTTTTTTTAAAAATGACAGGAATTTTGATCGATTCGTTTAAAATGTGTTTTGATCGTAAAAATCGTAAAGTCGTAAGTCGTAAAAAATTTGCCCTGAAGATGCCTAGATACCCTAAAGGTTAAAACCACAAATAAGAATTTGATGAATCACAAGTGGTCGTGTACGATAGACGTGAGGTAATCGAAAATTTCACCAGTATTTGCTACCCTCGAGAGGATCCTTTACTTATTCAAATTGAGAAATAAGAAATCTGTCGAGCTGTCGAGTCAAGTTAGTGTTCAAATAAAGCCAATTTTTTCAAATACTTAGATGCAACCAGGAGGCGTAGCATCAGCTGTAGTAGAAGCAACAGCGGAGACACACTACAGCTACCAGCAACAGACGTCACAGCAAGTATCTCCGCAGGATAATTCAGCTCATGGTCAAACACGGTTGAATGATTCTCAGCAGCAGCAGCAGCAGCAGCAGCAACAGAGCCAAGGTCAAATGCATCAAGTGCAAAATCAAATTCAGAGCCAAAGTCAAATGAATCAGCAGATACAGAGTGCGAGGCAGGTCCCAACTCAGCAGGTGATTCAACAGTCGCAGATCGTTCAGCAGGGGAATCAAGGCACGGTTGTGAGTCAGCAAGGTCAGGCACAACAGCTGAACCAACAAATTCAGCAGCTGCACAGACAGCAACGAGAATTCGACAAGCAGCAGCGACAGCAATTACAACAAATCGAAAAGCAGCAGGTTCAGTTGACGCCCCAGGAACAACACCAGCAACAACAGCAGCATCAACAGCAGCAGGCTAATCAACAAATAATGCAGCACCAAAACAATAACGTTCTGCTGAAGAGCGAGGTCGTGACTGATCAAAGTCAACAAATAACACTGAAAGTCGAGGCCGAATCGCAAAACATAGGATCACCTTCGGAAACTGTGCAAACTTACACGACAGTTCAGGCGTCGCCAGAAGTATTTCTTAGTCTTGGCCTGACACCACAGGCGACCCAACGCGATGACGTCAAAGATTTTAAAGACTACATAAAAACGAATTCGTCCGAGGACGCGATAACGAGAAATTCGATAGGACAAATATCGGAATTTCTACGTATACGTTCATGTCCGGATCCTACCCCTCTCATCACCGTTAATCCAGCGGCTATCTGTCAAACGAGCAGAGGGGAGGTTTGCGCCGATTGTGGCAAAAGTTTCGAAACTTTGAACGAGCTTAACGGGCACCAATGCCCTTCGTCGCCGATGATCAGCGACGTTTCCGACATGAAAGAGGAGACGGCCCCCAGCAATGGGAACTGTTTCAGCTGCGACATTTGCGGCAAGCCGTTCAAACGAAAAGAACACTTGTTCCAACACCGTAAATTACATACCGGCGAACGTCCTTACGTCTGTACCACTTGCACCAAAGCTTTCAGCCGCAAAGAACATTTGGTCCGACATTCGGTCTCCCACACTGGCCAAAAGATGCACGAATGCGAAATGTGCGGTAAGAGCTTCTCCCGCAAGGACAATCTCCACAAACACCGAAAAACTCACGGGGTTTCCGGGCCCTATATCTGCGAGACCTGCGGAAAATCTTTCGTCGTTAAGCATTACTATCTCATGCACCTTACTACCCACGCACCTAGCATCATGGACGGGGCCGGAGTTCAGGATCCTCTGCCTTACAAATGCGATCTTTGCCATAAAGCTTTTTCCGTCAAACAATATTTGACAACTCACAAGTTGCGCCATAGATCGAAACCTAATTCGGCCAATTCAAACACCCAGCAACAGCAGCAGCAGCAGCAGCAACAACAACAGCAGCAACAACAACAACAACAACAGCAACAACAACAACAAGGGACAAATGCAACTGAAACCGCGGAAGCTCCGACTCCCGGAAACACTCAAACCAACATTGAATCTCCGGTCGTCGAGATACAAAGCGTGATCGAAAGAAACGATCAAAATCACGCCTCCTTTGAGAACAATCAGTACCACGGGAACGTGCAACAGTTTCAATGAGATAAGGGGAAGCGCGTCTATTATGTTCTCTTACCCAACGGCAACAATCACAAGATCGTCGTTGTATGAGAACCACGAAAAAGAATTCTTTTTTTGTTTTATTACGTTTTCACCTATTCATGGACGCGCTTATCACTGTGGGTGCAATTCTGTTTCTTTTTCTGTTTTCCACCCCCAATGGAAATCTTACCCCCCCCCCCCCCCCCCTCCCCTTTCAGTTTTGTACTTTGATACGAAACTTAATGGAAGCGCCGCGATTTACCTAGCGATCTGTCGACGTACCCGAATTTGCGTAGACCGTTTGAAAAAATGATGTCTGGGGGTAGAGATCATTTTGCAGAAAATGAGGAAAATACAGAAACTCGTGATCCACGTGTTCAATGTGGAATCGCTAGAGACTGAAAACATACAAAATATGATGTAAATATATTTTAAGAGAAGAGAAATTCAAAAAAAACGAAGTATTGTCTTGGCAAAATTCCAAGTCGTTTAAAAATGACGGAAAAATATCTAGCAAAAACCGAGCTTCAAATTGATGGAAAAAATGGTGGTGAAAACTTCGAGTCGGATTAAATTGCACACAAAGGAAAGAAGAAAGGAGAAAAATAACGTACTACTAGTTACTGTTATATTGCAGATAGAATATATGTAACGGGATCTCTGAGTCGCGTTATTGACTATTTTTTCAAAAAATTCCACTAGAAAAATATTTTATATCATTACTCGAGTATCGTTAATTTTTTCCTTTTCGTCGACGTTTTGTTCTAATTTTCAAATCTGCGAACGCTACGTTCGTTGAATATTGAAAGAAAATATTTTCTTTTTTGTTAAAGTAGTTCGGCCGTTCTATGACTAGTCAAGTAAGCAACTACTTTATGTTGATTAAATTGAAGTCTAAATTATTAATAAAATTAATAAACAATTACATTGTGAATATTTTTATCACAAGAATGGAATAAAATGCTTTAAAAGTATCATAAAAGATAAAATTTATGCTTAAACTTGGCTAAATAATGATTGAGCCCGACACTTTAAATACACGTAGCCTAGAGAACATTTTTTTTGTGTGAAAGAAAGTTTATATCTGTGTAATGGCATCGAAAAAAAAATTGGTCAATTTGTTACAAAAAGCGAAACTTCTAGACGAATCAAAGCACGCGAGCCAGTCTCAAAAATAAATTTGGTGAAATTTCCGCGATTTCCGACTTTGCCCAAAGTTCAATCAGCTATTACCAGCAGTCCAACGTAATGACTGACATCCGCTCTTGACACGTCAAAAACTTAAGTTTTTTCATGTTTTTTTTTCTTAAAAACCCGGTAAGGTAATGCTTTTTTTTAAAAAAAACGGAATCTGTGATTTTTCTTCACGACAGAAACTTTTTCGGAGCTCGAATACCGTACAACTTTTTCACAATTAATATATATAATATTATTGTGAGTTCTCCCGTAAGGTATCATGTTAAGAACTCAAAATTGTGAATGAAATGATTCAAA
Organism: Venturia canescens; assembly: GCF_019457755.1. NCBI lineage: Eukaryota > Metazoa > Arthropoda > Insecta > Hymenoptera > Ichneumonidae > Venturia > Venturia canescens. The sequence goes on from NC_057430.1 coordinate 7,735,778, forward strand.
ATTTGGCCCCGGAACTGTGCTTACCGTTATCAGGGGACCTTAAACTTTCATTTATCGCAAAAAAGTGGACCTCCACCGTACTTTTACGAACGGCCGAACTACTTTAAGAGCCACGGAATTGAAGCATCGCTGTTCTATTTTTCCGTTTGATTTCAAATCTAACGTCAATATTTTTAGAATCTTTTTCTATCTACCGAAAAGTTTTCTCCATTCGTATTCGATTTGGAAGATGCAAAACGATAAAATTGTCGAGAAATTCAAATGAAAAATTCTCGAACAATTGGTCGTCGGTATAAACGAGTTTGATTATTATTCGATTGAATAATCGTGTAATTGTAAAGCATATTTTATTTTATTTTTTCAAGGTAAAAAATCTTGCTAATATTTGGTTTAAAATAACCAGATTTCGTCAAGAATCATAACAATTGATCGATGAGAAAGACATCGAAAAAAATCTACTGTAAATAGGCGACTGACACAAAAGAAAAACAGATTGGTCATAATGTGAAGCCTGTTGAACGGATACAACATTATTTTATGTGTAACAAAGAATTTTTATCGCAAATGAAATCTTCACACGTAAAGAATGAAGTTTCTTCGAAAATTTATTTTCGTTTCATTGTAGCATCGGTACAATGTTCCAAAACTGGTACAGTACGAAACGTTAAATTCACGTACGATTCATTTGAGAGTCAATTGGCCAATTCCGTGGCTCTCTGATAAAAAAAATAAAAATAAAAGTATCAAAAAGAAAAACAGGATAATGTCCAAAAACAATTATTGTGCTAGATTCGTAAACCTTTTATCGATATAATTCTTACATTTAAACGTACATGTGTGTATATAAATGTATAATGAATAGAAAGAATACGGGAGAGAAGAAATAGCGTGTGAAGAATGTGAGAAGGAGAGAAGTAGAAATTTTGAGACCAAAGAATATATTGTGTATAAATTCTATGTGTAATAATTGCAACTTAAGTCAACCTAGATATTTGGTGTAAGTGCGGGAATATTCAAGACTTTATACACACAGAAAACATACGGGGCATTCCACGTCAAATCAGCGACTTCAAAACTTTTGGTTTTGAGCATCCTTGGATGCCGATCGTAAATCGTTTATTTTGTAGTGCCTCTTTAACCCAAAAGGATTGCAACAACGATCTCGCCAGATCAGAACTGTCCCATCGATAGTTTCCATCTCATCAATGGTTTATGACTACTTTCTCTATTAAACTTTTTGAACTGCTATTCGACACTTCGCTTGTAGTCAAATAGGATCTATAATTCAAAATGGTATTGCACGTACGAAACATCACTTTTGGTTGAATGTCCAGGCCTAAAACTAAGATTTTATTGGTGAATTTTTTTTTCAAAATTACGAAAAAAAATATAACCAAATGAGATCCCATAACGCAACTAGTCTTAAAAATCGTTGGATTAGTTGAAGTTTTTTTGAGAATTTTTTGAAAAAAATTGAAACTGTCTTATTGCCTGAAATTAATGGTTTTTTGCTTAAAACTGCGACAAATTGATTAAAAACTACACCAATGATTTTTTTTTTAATATCTTCGAAAAGAACACTCAACTTTAAAAAAAAAAGTTCAATTCGGCCCATTTTTCGGAAAGTTATAGGGAAAAGAAAAAAAATCTCTATTTTTTTCCAAAAATCATAACTTATTATCCAATCGACTAAAAATTATAGAAAAAATCAAGAGAGCTCCTTTCAATGGTTATAACAACCTGAAAAATTTTGAACCAAATCAAAAATCCAAAAGTTATGAAGTGGCTGATTTGACGTGGAATGCCCCATACATAACATGTGTATTTATGCATAAACAGAAATGCGTACATATTGATTGAGGTATATGGAATATTTCACATTATTGTGACATTCCTAAATTATGGTTCCTCTATTCGAAGGATTTTTTGATGTATCACTCCTGAAGAAAGAAAGCAAATGTATTTTCGGATTTTTCGATTTTCGTAGTTCTCTGGAGTTTGACTTTTTGCTTGGCAGAGAATGAAACAATTTTCTTTCTATGGTAAACTTTTGTTTTAAGACAAGTGAGGAAAAGAGAGTTTGTTGTACCAGACTCTCATATCCGAAGGTTGGCATTTTTAATTCATTGCTGATGCTCATTTGGAGATAAGTTGATAGAATGTTTCAAAAATTCTTGTCAAGTCGACTCGCGCCATTTTGCGAAAAAAATCCGTTCACTTAAAATTTGCGCTCAACAATTTTGCACATGCACCCATAGTTTTAGAAAAAATTCATTTTTTTCGAGACTCAATAACTGTGTAAACCTGCTGTGAATGAAAAAGTGGAAAATTCACTTTAATATGAAAATCGATGAAAAGGCCACATAGAAAAATCCTAAAATACGTGCCCGTTTCTTATGTGAAAAAATGTTGTCAAAAATCCTCATGAATCAAGAGAGGTCTGGGATTTGGAATGCAACAGTTTTGTAAAATGTCCCATATATTTATATGCCCCATATATAAATATATAAATAGAGAATTTAGAGTGCCATTTTGACCAAAACCGATGCATTTAAACAATAAGATTATTCAAAATATTATTCTCGATCATTTATTCAATGGCATCGCGATCATCTATCACTATCGACGAATGAATATCAATAAAACTGAATTAATAATAACGCTGGTTATAGTTATAATTATTTTGGTTATAAGCGCGGCGACAATTCAATAACGTATCCGATACATGGACGATCGAATATGATTGTAATCCAAGAGATTTTCCACTGGACCAACCGCCACGACCACCGGGCATTGATCATATATGTATTTGTTCGCAACTTCTCGTAACTTATCGGCAGTTACGCTCTGAAATAGAAAAATTGAATAAGCAATGGTTTTATTTGAGCGATACATTTTTTTGAATGCTGCTCGAAGATCAACTTAATTTTTCGTTCGTCGAAAAATTGCTTTCAAAACGTACGTTAAGTTTTTCCTTTATCATTTTTTTTTCTCAATGAGATCCGGTAATTTTTAACTTTAATTCGAATAAAACTCGAAAACTGACCTCGTATCTCGCTATTCTGTGATTGAAAGGTTCGTAACATCCACGGCGATAGAGACAAATTGCAATATCGTAGAAACGATCGACGGAATCGTTGACTCTGACAAGTTCACGCATTCTGCACTGATTCACTGCACGAGCGACTTCGCGACTCGTTATTTCCATACACAGCCGCATCCACTCGTTCTGCACCATCCACATCATGTCCTAAAATTTTGACAAAAGTCCCAGCTACATGGATCATGATTTGGTCATTTAGCTATTTTTTTTATGGAAACCATCGAAAACGCAGAGTTAACCAAATTATTTATAAATTCAATTTATTATTCGACGATGTTACTTCTAATTGCATTTTTCCACAGGAGAAAAAGCAGCCCCAGAGTCCAGTATTCGCCCATCCAATGTTGAAAGATTTATACATGTGACACATGTCAGTTCCGAAAGCGCATTCCGCAAGACGCGGCGAATTATTTTTACCGCCTCCTAAAATGAGGTTTTCATTTTTTATAATCCTCCATCTTCTCAGCTCGAAATTCATGCTATATATGCTTATTAAGATGATGCATCAGTCGGTAATCACAACAGTGAGTGCGAGAGAGATAGCTGCAAATTTTGAAAAGGAAATTTTTCCACATCGTTCGTCTGATCGAAAAAATAAAAATGTCATCGGATTTTTGCGATCGTGCTGCGTACGATGACATTTTTATTATTTTAATCAGACGAACGATGTCAAAGAGTTTCAATTTCAAAAATTCGAGGTGTGATTACCGACTGATCCATCATCTTAATCTCCAAACTCATTAGTACGAACTCGATTAAATTGAAATCCTTTCACCCTTTGAACTATGGCACGACTCATACAGCCCAAAAAAATCCTGTTGCTCGTTTTATTCGAAGAGACTCGATATTTTAATAAAATGTGGGTTACTCTTTTCGTTAGAGAAGAAGGTGTAACTTTTATTTTTCTCAAAATGTGAAGGATGCCTGAGTAAACCGTGTATCTATTTTTCGATTAACCCTGTTTTTCTCTCGCAATTAAGGTATTACTGGATGGATAGCCCAGCCGATAAATTGTACCTAATCGGAATTTCCGTACTTCGTGAAGCAATAAAAATCTGAAAAAATTCAGCAACATTTGGAAAGTTATGAACTACAATTATCAACAATAATATTGCGCAAAAGTTATTAATAAATTGTTTAAATAAATAATTTTTTAACAATTTTATAGTAAACCCTTGTTTTTTTTTACGAATCGAATGTGCGCATTTTTCTGAATGCTCATAATTTTTTTCAGAATTTTCGTGGATTTTTGAAATTCCCTTTTTTAAATTTTTTAAGTGGCTCTATTTGTACATTTTTGATCCAGTAACCATGAGACTTTTCAAAACTGATGCTAAATATGTCTTCTAAAACATATCCAAAATTCAAATTTTTTAAAATGTTTTTCAAAATTTTTTCAAGAAACTTCAAAAATCCACAAAAATTCGGAAAAAATTCATGAGCATTCGGAAAAATACACACATTTGATTCGTAAAAAAAAACAATAGGTCACCGCAAAATTATTGAATAATTAATTGTTCAAACAATTTGTTATTAACTTTTGGGCAATATTATTATTGATAATTGTTGTTCATAGCTTTGCAAATGTTTTTGAATTTTTTCAGATTTTTATTATTGCATCACGAAGTACGGAAATTTCAATCAGATATAATTTTTGGTCCAGTTATCCATCCAGTTATACCTTAAGCAAGATACTACCACGGTACTCCTATAACTGGTAGGCCACCTTTTAATTATGAAGCTGTTTCAAGAGCTAATATCGGATTTTTGAGGTCAAAATTTCTCTTAGGAGATCATAAATATCCAAAAATGAAATTAGAAACATCAATTATTTCTTCATTGCACGAATGGGGTATATAAGAAAATAGCCAGAATTCGTATTTTTTCGAGAAAATAAAATTTCCTTGAATCTGCTGTGCAAATCGGAATGGAAATTCTTTTACAGACTTCAAAAATAGTTGTAGAATTCTTTCGGGATCTTTCGAAAATGCAATAATTTCAGAAATAATGTAAGCTAATTTTTTTTCACTGAAACCTTTCGTTTGGGGATTTTTTTTTCATTCGACTTTGAAGAAAGTGTTTTGTTATTTGTCAATTCAAGATTATCGTGTGAGAAAAGCAAACCAAGCACAAGCATAGAAAAATAAATGACCAACGAAATTGAAAAAATCGTACGTGCCATTGAATTGTTGAATTTTAGCATTGGCTACTGCGAAAAGAAGAATTTATTCTTTCCCAAATGGATCATAAAGTCTGAGAAAAGTTTCTATTGGGCGTGTTACAATCAGAACTTAAGCAGACAAGTAAAATTCTAATCAAGTCCCAAAAGGCACTTTTTCCCCCTTCATTCGATGTAAATCGGACATGAAAAGACCCAGTTGGGATTTTAATTAGGTCTCACTTGTCGCCTCAAGCTTTGAGTTCTAGTTCGAATTTTTTTGGAACTTATTAAACCCTCGATTATCCTACTGCACTGAACAGCAATGTGATCGACAAAAATTTTAGTATCGATTGAAACTATCAAAAGAAGATATAACAAGTTTACAGCATGAACTTTTGTTGAACTGGGAAGTTTTTGCTATTATTTATCAAGAAAATCTGAGAGTGTAATCGTTTATCCGAATCCAACTATACTTTCTACGTTGGAGTTTACCAATCTGAGCTTCCTCATTTTCCATGGTGGGTTGCAATATTATGGAGCTTATAATCACTGAATTAATTCCCAAAAAATCTTGGAATACCAAATCTTGTTATGTGGCCTACCATTTTAAATATCGAAATATCAAATTTAATTACGTAATCAGCAAACCTCTGAAACTTTCCAATACAGAATTTCACAAATATTAAAGTTTTTTACATTACGTGTAGCCACGTTCAGAGTCTTAAACATGAACCCTAGAAACTTCAGGGTGCCAAAAAATACCTGTCTTTTCCACACAGTGAATATACGACTCAATAAATTGGACAAAAAATTCCAATGATTTGTAATCGCCTCGAAAATATGATTTTCTCTGTCTGAGTGTTGTGTTCGCAAATTTATGTTCAACGTAAATGATTCTTGCCAAATGTCAAGTCCCAGAATCCGACGATTTCTTTAGCAACCGTAAGCGTACAATGATCCTCACAATCCAAGTGTCCTGGTCCTTCAACCGCAACTGCCACATGACCAAGAGATACATCATCGTCACGGAATCGGAGATCGCTACCTATTTTTTTTTTTTTTTTTTTTTTTTATAAACAGTTCAACAGAAACAAAAATTAATTAGTCGCTTCGGTATTATAATTCTAGAGACATCATTGGTATCATTAAGTTCAGGGAATTCAAATGTCTATAGATAATAATACTCGTTAAAAATTGTCTTTTCAGATAAATTTCATCTGACTTTTGTAGCATTGAGTACCAGAGCTTGAACTATCAGTTACAATTCATTATCGTGATCCAATCGTTCTATTGGATTTTGAAATTAGTCAAAATTGTTTCGTCTTGATGAATATGAAGCCGGCATTCTATATTTGCCTAGGCAAATGTTAACACCAGCACCGAAGCAGTTTTGGCGTTGTTTAGAGAGAAAGCAGAGCGTTCAATTCGTTATTTTTTTGCCTTGTTTGAGGAATGAATTTTTTTCTCGAATTTACCGGTGTACCGGAAACAGGGTGAACATAGATAATCCTTTGGAGTGCATTGACCTTCGATCGGACAGTTATCTTGACTCGTGCCCACGAAATATTCACTGGCTAAATTCTGAATGTCCGTAAAAGACGTTCCACCCGTCGAAATCATTGTCATTAAACTTGGCTGGAAGAGACGCGTCCGAAAACTCTCAATCGTATCTACCGTCATGTTCCTGGATATTATTTCATTCAGTCAGACCTTTCTTTAGCCAAAGAACAAAATGCTGAAAATTAAAATTTGCAAATTGCTTCCTCAAGATGGTCAAGATGCACGATGCTCAAAGCTTACTCTATGAGGTATGCTATATTTTTCATTTTGGCTTCCTCATAGAGGAAGCTTTGAGCATCGTGCATCTTGACCGTCTTGAGGAAGCAATGTGCAAATTTTTATTTGCAGCATTTTTTTTGTATACAAGGAAATAATGTATTTTTTCTACCTTCTTTTACGAACTTTAATTTATCTCTTTGTTTAAATTCATAAAAAAGAAAACTAAATGACGAGCCATCAGAAAAAACAGTTTGCAACTTTCAATTTTCATCGTTTTTCTATTTACATTGAAATTAAATAATTCCGACAACTTTGCTGGAAAGTATAGAGGAAGTACAGACTTGTACACAATATCTTACAAAATTTCCAAAAATTGAAGCCGGTTAGACGATTTTTTGAAAAACTCATTTTTTCGTATAATTCCAAAAATCATAAAATTTAAACCGCTCAACCGATATTCCCCAAATTCAATACCAACCTTCCTATTATGATGGTCTATTTATAAAAAAAAAAATTATTAATAAATCTTAAAATTTTCGAAAGTTAGAGCGTCGACACCCTTTTTATGAAAATTTCAAAACGTCGTAGGATTCGTAATTTTTTACAAATTCTGACAAAATTATCCAAGAATGAAGAGCTTGTATAGATTAACATCTGTGCAAAATGGTAGCCCTGTATCTCAAACCGTTTCCGAGTTATAAGCGTTTTAATTTTGCAGTGCCATACACACGCACGCACGTACACACGCACGCACACATCCGGACATTTCTTCTAGATATGAATTTTCAATGTTTTGGGACATTTTGAGAACATTGACATTGAAAACTGGAAAAACAAAATTTTCATCACATAGCTTCCTCTATGAGGAAGCAAAAATAGAATATTCTATTGTTTTATATATTTTGACTCATCGTGTTGTATTTATTTGTAACGAATATTTAATACTCTCCATGTCCATTGTTTATTACTACATATTTTTATATTTTTTGGACTCACTCAATCACACAAGTTTCAGGATAAACACTTTTCCCAAGCTCAGTGCCCTGATACGCCAACGTCGGAAGATAATCCATGACAACCCTCTCATAATCTGTTTCCATTTCGCAAAGTTCTCGCAATAAAATACATCGTTCGGCAACAACGTCTTCGTCACCTGTGAAAAAAACTATTCGATGTATTGAAATTATACTAAAAATTATTTAATTTTTGTTTTTTTTTTATCTAGCCCAATTGAAACGAAGCTTCGTTCGGTTAACTATTTCAACGGAATTCGAAATTTCAACTTACACGTAATTCCGTTGAGGATTACGTCGACCATTAATTCTACAATTACCGCGACATCGTGCGAAGGTATCGTTCCATAAAAAAGAAACATATCGCGCATTGCTAATGCACTCAATTTAGCTCCAGTTCGATCGAGAATCTCCGCAATTTCTTCTCGAGTTCGGCATCGAGTTCGCTGTGTAATCATTAGCGAAGACGTTGATAAATATTTCAAGCCTAGTGCTAATACAATAATTGCTTTGACAATTCGGTGATTTTTCAACTCAGTGATTTTTCGAAAAAAATAGGGGTTTCCATTATCGTCAATCAATCCTTTATCGGAAGTCTGGATGAGTATTTTTTGTGATGAAATTTTGTAGAGCGTTTACGTTTTATGTATCATAAAACGTTGAAAAACTGTCACATATGAAGAGGCAGTACTGAATATACGAAATTTGAGCGTTGCTGAGTTTAAAACTCACTCTAAATAACAAATGTTCCATGAACAACGAAGCACCGCGTTCATCCGGTCGTTCGTGCATCGATCCGGCTGGAACGAGGAACCCTACGGTAGTTACGCAAGAATCCTTGCACTCGCAAATTAATCTCATCCCATTTTTCAGGTCGACAAATTCCAACGGACTTTCCGGAACGTCCAAGTGTCCTTTGAGACTCGATTCAGAATGTCCATTTCGCCATGATACTTTGAAACTGCTCGCCTACAAGAAAGCAAATTTTTCAATATCATCGTTCATATCGCTTTTTTCATAACAAGACGCACGTACCTGAAGTTTTTTGGGTTTTAATAATCCTCTTAATAAAGTTGACGTTCTTCTGAGCCACTGCATGATTCAATGTCGGTTATTTGACATCGTAAAAAAAATGACAATCGCTTTTCACGTGAATCTTTTGAATGTGTTTTTTTTCTGATGCATATATCTAAAGCAATAAAATATTATTCAAGATCTGAAAAACTGATCCACTTACAAATAAATGCTTCCTTTTTGTTCAAGCATTTCCATAGAGTTATAGAAGGTGATAAAAAATTTAATGATTCGAGCTAGCGTTGAAAAGAAAAACGGAAGAATCGTAGAATTAGAGGATAGTAAACATGTAATCTCTTATCATCGACAGTCTCGTTTCTTTGCAATACAATTCCTTATACATTTGAAACATTGAATAGCGTATCACGAAGTTAAATTAATAGCAATAATAATACAATTAGTGTCAAAATTCGTCGTATATCAGTGACTCAACCTTGGGAGTAGTCTCAAGCATGACAGAGCCCGGAAGAACGCAATCAGAATTCGAACAGAAAAAATCTAAGACTAAAGTTCGTACGCTTGGAATATTATCTCGAAGGACGAAAGAAAAAATGAACTTTTCATGATTATGTGAATCGACACAATTTTTTTCGTAAAAATTTATACTAAAGTCTCACGTACACTATGTGCTAAATTTTTCGTTGTCAAAGCATAAATTAGAGCATTACTCATAGAACATTTATATAAAATCCGAGAGATTTTAATTATATTAACAACTCGATTTCGCCATCGAAATAAATGGCGACGGAATATTTTGCACTCAACTGATAAAAAAAAACATATATAAAATTATAAAAAAAGAAAAAAATTAACGAGTCTTCTCGCAACGACTTAAATACCGTCAATCATTCACGATATTCAACCCTAAATGGCTCGCAATTTCTTGGGCTCCTCGAGAATGATTTTAAGGTTGTACATCGTCTGCATAAAAATTAACAAAGTTTCATCGAATCTCCTTACATTGCAGTTTGTTCCGGAGGTTTAATATTTGTTTGCATTTTTATTAGCGTATTTTTTAAAATTATCACTCCTCGTTGAACGAGGATATAATGGTGACGTTAGGCCTTGCATTTTTGAAAGTCAAAATTCCTTCCTTCGTCACCGCGGTCCCAGTCACGTCCAAAAGTTCGAGGCTATTCGCGTTCACAGCCAAATATACGAGACTTTGATTTGTCACTCGTGAATAATTCCTGCAATAATGCATCATTTCCATTACTCCAATTTGATATTTGATTTTCAAAAAAATGCGTATCGCTCATTTTCTCGTATAAAATAATATATTAATCATTTATTTTCATTCTAATTTCATGCATCCAATCTAGTATGAACAAATTTTAATGCGATATCGTGAATTCAAGTCAACGTATGTTTATTTTCGTTGATACAAAATTTGTGAGTGGAAGAGTTAAACGTCCGAATAAATTTCTCAAGAACTCTTCATTATTTACGCAATCTTAAGCAATAATGGAAAAAGAAGGAATTTCATTTTATTTATATTGTTGCTTATCCCGGTGGATTTCAATAACCATACGTTGACAAATTGTACAGTTATAAGGTATAGAAATTTTTGAATTTGTTATATTAGATGGGAAGACAATAAAATTTTTTATAAAAATATGACTCCGAAATGAGTGAGAATCGATGAAAATTTTGTCTCACCTCACAACAAGGGTTTTGAGGTTTGGATGCATGGAGATCCATCCAGCCTCCTCGAACAAACCATCCTGCTGATATTCGACAGCATCCCTCACAGGATGGAATATGACACGTCGGTTACCTGAACTTGGTCCAAGGGCGCAGACCGCTCTGTCAGATATTAGACAACGTTCCAAGTCGTCAAATTGCAATTCATCTTCTACTACATACTAAAAGAACGTTGGATTGATCAGTATTACACCAATTTGAAAATTCAACAGTATTTGAGCCAATCATTCATCAATTAAAAAGAAAGAAGGTATTATTTAAGGAATTTTTTAGCTTTTGCAAATTATTTCCCAATTCCAGATTCATTCAATTTTTAGTAAATGATATATTTTTATTGAACCAATAATCAAAAAAATGTGATAGTTGATGAGCCAGGAAATAGCTTACTGAATAAAAAAATCACAAAGATGAGTTGAAACCATTTTTCTCATTCGTACAAGTTGATCAGCATTTACCTGTACAAGATTGGGGTCTTCATAAACTGGTTCACCATCGAAATTATTATGATCCCCTTCGTGAATGCGATTATGACGGCGTATCCGCCGGCGTATCAATTTTGAAGGACATTCAAGGTAGATATGAGTCAGGGTTACTGTACTACTAAAGCAACAAATCTCGCTGTCCCCTAATAAGGTGTCTCGTAAATCTAATATCTGTTTTAAAGAAAGTATCGATCAATTTTCCAATTATTAATATATTGCAGAATATGAAGCACACAGTGTTTGATGACAGGACTAAAAATATGTAAATTCTTCAATCATATTCATCGTTGACAATTTTGAATATCACTTTTCGCGATTTTCAATATATATGGAGCATTCCATGTCACTTCAGCCAGTAAAAAAAAGAAAAAATTCCACAAACAGTTTTGAGAAATAAAGTTAATTTATTCGATTGAAAAATATTCACCGAGTGTGAAAATTTTTGAAACATTTTCTGACATTTTCTTTTCTCGTTGATTGAAAAAATACCAAAAATTCGTTTTTCGTATACACAATTCGGAGAAATTTAAAAAAATAAAATAACAATTGTCTTTTCTCGAGGAAAAATATATTTTTCAATATTTCTCCCTGAAACGGACGTTCAACTTGTTTAATAAAATCTAAATTTATTTTTTTCGGAAAGACCATAAAAAAACGCACATTTTCGTTTTTTACATATGTAAATACGTCAAATTCTGCCAAAAATACAATCATGTGAATGAAAAAATGTTGAAAAATGGTAATCGACGAGAAAAAATGTCGGAAAATCTTTTAAAAATTTCAACACTCTATGAATATTTTTCACTCAACTCAATTGCTATGAAATTTTGTTCAGATTGAATTTGTTGATTACCTCGAGAGTTCTGAAGCCAAATCTTGTAGCCAAACTCGCGTAAGCGACGCACTCTGAAAGACCTTCACAAGAGTCCAACCTGAGTTCTTTGAGATTCGGAATTTTACTAAGTACCAACAGCGAATGTGACGTCACCCATGCACAGCGACTCAGAATTAAACACTACAACAATGAATTACAATTGTAATTCGCAATAAAATGTTGGTTCCTTGTTCATATTGGAACTGTTATTGTTCTCATTTTGTTCTCACAGTAAGACTTTCCATGTGAATATTTATTTTAAAGAGGTAGGTCCTATTCGACGTGATATTGTAAAGATCGCATCCTTTCAACGAGAATTTCTCGATCCTTTCTGGAAAACTGCATATTTGTATCTGCCAACAGGAGATCAGTGTTAGAAAAATCTTTTCCCAGCTAATTATTGCAATCCAATTATTATTTCTTTCACTACCATTCGTCCCACTGTTTTTCGTAAAATTAAGTTTTCTTGTGATTTTAATGATCACCATACCGCCGATTATGCGTAACTTTCGTTTGCTTAATTCAAGCCTACAAAATTTTCTGAACACTTGATCCATTTATTCCATACATCTTTGGATATTTTCCCCAATTATATTTCCACAAATATAGATGAATACCCGAATTCACTTTATCGAAGTTTATTGACTTTATTATATTAAAATATTATATGACCCTATCCAATTATAATTTCTGTTAGTAAATTTTCCTTCTGTAATTTATGAGATTTATCTTCAATTGGATAGCCTATAATTACTCAATAACGATGCACAAAAAACCAGTTAATCAGTTTTACCTCTTGAGTATTGATCCTGCAATCCTCGATGATCAATTCTTTGAGATTCGAGCAAACTTTGTTAACTTTTTTAAGAAAATCTAGGCCAAACTCTGTTTTTGTTTCGAGATCGCCTCGTACCGCAATTTGCGTTGTTGAATGTTGAAGGAACTTGATATATTTGTCTAAATCTTGCGTAGCCAATGTTGCGTGACGACAATCTATGATTCTCCATAATGTTCGGTCATGACAGACTCTGTCAAGCCTTTTGCAGCACCTGGAAAAGAATTCCTCAATCTAATTGATACCAATGGTTAAATCAAAGCCACATTAGTTTCTAACTTATCGTTATTCAATGTTTAAAACCACGCATGAACATACTTCAACTAAAATGAATGGGATACTTATTGAAATTAGTGGAACCACTAAAAATATTGATTAAAATCGTGTAAAATATAAATTGAATCTTCGGTACCACTTTTTTTGGTCCTTGTACAGTTTCGTTACAGTATCGTAGTAGGGAAAACGTGACTGTGACTATTCTGACAAGAGATGTCACATCCATATAAATCGATAATATTATTAATATCCATAATAAATCAAACTAATTTTTTGACAAATAAGAATGTACTAATGTTATACTCAAATCAAAGTCAATTATGATTTTTTATTCCTAGCAATGGTCCATCGAACGATTGAAAGTATATTTGAGAAGAAAAAAAATTTGAAAATGTGAATTCTCAATGTACAATGGTTTTTCAGAAAACTTACAGACTCAGCGCCATCAAGTCTTGTGGATAGAGATATTCCATAATATGAAGGAGGACATCATCCGAAAAGTCAAGAAGATTACCCTTCGATGATCCGGAATTGACATTGCAATCTTCTTCGTCTTTCTCTACCTTTGTTCTTTTGTATTCTTTGCTTCCGGATGGCTCAGGGGAAAGCGATTTGCTTCGTTTTGTACTCATTTTAGACCTGCACCTGCGAAAGAATTGTACTAAACGTACAAACTTGTTTTCTGGTTTTTGTATTCAATCAATATCTATTTGTTATTTTGATTGTAAAACTATGTTTTATTTGATCATTAAAACTTGTTATCGTGTTATTTTAATTGATATTTTTACAATATTCATTTGATTATGATCATTAATTGAAGAGCTTCCACAGCTGAATTTGAAATTGCAATAATTATAATTGGTCAGAAGAAACTATTACATTCTACAATTGTTTGTCACTCTGTTCTGTAAGACGGCAGAAATTCTTGCCCAAATTTCTTCAGTTGCAAGATTCATTTTAAAAAATTGAATGATTGGACAAAAGATCGCAAAGAGGATGTTTTCCTGTCGTATCCTTAACAGAACTGTCATATAAAAACTGTTTTGGAAACTCCACAATTCTAAATTTGAACGCGACGTTTGTGAAGTCGGAAGATTTTTTGGCCAAATCCCAACAAAATCTGCGCGAATTTAGTCGAGGAGTTTTGTGTTTTGGCAAGTTTGTTTCTTTGTTCGGTGGCATTTCGTATATTGTGTACCGTAAAAAAGAAAAATCTCAGCTCTAGATTTTACGTTAATTTCACGCTCGTTCTATTGTTTTCTACATGTTTTTTTTGTTTATTAGTGAAACCTCGCTCAATAGATTGAGGGATGAAACGTCGTCTGTTTTCTACTAAAGTTCAAATCTATTATTAATTCGGATTAATCAGTGCAACAAATAAGTGAAACTTTAACAATGATATTTGAGTAGTTTGACATGTTTACAGATGGGGGGAGCATTATTTTTGGTTGAGCACAGTGACGTTGATATATTGAACGCGCGTCAAAATATCAAAAACAAGGCAATGACGAGATCAAAACAATGTTTTTTATGAGTTTTTTTTATAAATTTTTCGATATGTTGGAAAACTCATTCGAGTTTTTCTACTTTATATTTCTTTCTACATTTATTCGGCTCAATACTTTTGGAGATGTGCACATACATATGTATACATATAGGAAGAATAAATGTTTAACCTCTAACATAAACACAGTGGCATCATAGTTGAAAGACTCTTGTACTTCCGGTTATTCTTACCTTGTTTTCTCACGACTCGAGGAAAATCCTAGTGGATCTTGAATGAAGTATAATTACGCAAGCAAAATATAGTATCAACGCTGGGCAAATTTAGATTAGAACACACACACACACACACAAGTTCCCTTCCCACGTATATGAACCGTGCTCTTATATTCGGTGGTCAGCAGCCATGTTACCGAGGCCATTCGCATCGCGCAACGAAGCACTGAGAAAGACGACAATAAAATTCCTCAGACGATTATCCATCGACAATTATTATTCTCTTGCTTGCACGACTTGAGACTCAACCATTATTTTCAGAATTTATTAATTTTGATATAAAAATAAGAGGAAAAGTCAAATTATAAATCCAAACGCGTTATAACATAACGAGTAAAAAAAGCATATAATAGCCGCGTTCTCGTCTGATTAAAATCAATCAAGTTTGAAACTCGCAATCATGAATCGTTCTCTCGATGCATTAAAATCGTACAAATTAAAGTATTGTTTTAGTACAGTTTTTAGATCAAAGCATCATGATTTCCGGGCAATTGGAAACTTCATTCTTTTTGCGCGCCGTTCCACGTTCGGCTGGTGTCGCGGCCGGCTGGTTGATGCGTCCGCGATGATCCCTTCCCCTTCTCCATTATAGTTTGTATTTGATACGTCAGATGGCGCTGTAAACACGCTCAGTAGGTAACAGCATTTTTTCGATTTTTTTTTCGTTCATGCTTCCGATCGTCTTGAAGAAAATGCTCATGAAAAAATTCGAAATTGATACAATTGATAGAGGGAGTCCATATATTTATGAATATTCATAAATTTGTTTTCCATGGTAACAGAATAATTTTCATCGAACCAATTTTACACAACTACAGTTAGAACTCACATTCGAAGATCAATTTTCTGAATTGGCGGTCAATTGTTTTAAAGATTTTGTCTTATTTGCTCTAATATTGTAGAATATGATATTTTTAATTTGCATCGGAAATATATCTCCTTGAAATAACGTACATGAAATTGTTTCATTTTTATTGATAAAAAGTTAGAGAAATTTCTCGAGTTATGAATGCGTTTTGAATCACAACTATATACATTTAGGGTGATGCAAAAAAATCAATATTTTTTTTTCTCGGAGCTTCAACGGAAATTGTTAGCACATCAAAAAAAGTAAATTTCCCAAAATGTCAGATAAAAAAAAAACTTTAGATGGTGCTCAAACCACTTTTCGATATTTTCCTGTTTTTTTTTTTTTAAATCACGAAGCAAATTTTTTTTTTTGCTCTCCTAGCAGAAAGTGTTAGAATCATAAATCTAATAAAATTTTCTCACTCTCGAAAACATTTAAAGGCTACCTCACATAATTTATTTCTTTTCTTTCTGTATATTATTAGCTATAAATTATGAGATTAAAAAATGTGTGACTAAAAATGGCAATTTTGACGTCCTTCCAAAAGAAATGGTAAATGTACTTTACAAAAACATACTTTTTCAAAGTGACATGTTATGATAAACGTTTTTGCATTTTCTCAAGCGATTGATTTCAATTTTCTTGTATTTCTCATGCAGATATATATTTTTATGCGCGAAAACTTGCTAGAGTATCGTACAAAAACGACAACATGCCAAAGAAAGCTGTTTTTTGTTGAATTTGAATTCTCTATTTCAAAATCTGAAGACGTTAAAATTTGGGAATTTTACAGTTTCCTCATACGTTATCAATATTAATAAAATATTTTGATCGAATTCTGTTGGAAAAAAACGGAGAGCAATGAATACAAAATCGCAAATATTTTTCATCAAATTTCCAAAATCGGTCTCGTAATTTTTGCGGATAAAAAAAAAAAATAAATTAACAAGATCAAAATAGGTCTATTGTACAAAATTTCCATACTGTACAAACTCAAATAATTTGATTGTAAGAAAACAGTGCGGAATAAAAATTTTTTGTATTTTTGCATTCATTAGCCTACATTTTCAATCAGAATTCAGTCAAAATATTTTACTAATTTTTCTAATAAATGGGAAAACTAGAAAATTCCCAAATTATGACGTCTTCTGCGGTGAAAAAGAGTATTTGAATTCGACGAAATTTTGAAAAACTGTTTTTCCAAATTACTTGCATCTCCTCTTCTTATTGAAGGAAGACAAGAATATTTATTTGCAGCCACACGTTTTTTAATCTCACAATTTATAACTAAATATACAAAAAAAAAAGAAATAAATTATGCAAGGTAGCCTTTAAATTTCCTTGAGAGTGACAAAATTTTATTAAACTTATGATTCCATGGAGCACTAAAGCATTCTGCTATGAGAGCAAAAAAGAACATTTTTGCTTCGCGATTTTCAAGAAACAACAGGAAAATATCGAAAAGTGGCTTGAGCATAACCTAAAAATTTTTTTTTCAAGTCTGAACCTTTGGGAAAATTACTTTTTATGAAGTACTAACGATATCCATTGAAACTCCAAGGAGAAAATATCAATTTTTTTGCACCACCCTAACCTTCTCGAACCCGACGTTACATGACAGAAATTTCTGCAGAAAACTTTCCCTTTTTTTGAGAAAGTTCTTCAAGAAATTCTAATGAAAACAATTGAAATTTATGAAACAAAGGGATTGGGAAACCATAGAATCAGAATGTTGGAGCGTAAGATTTTTTGTGTATAGATATAACTTTTATTATTGAAAAATATGGAGCGATCACCGCAAAACATTTTTTTTATCCCACGCAGGCTGGCTGTATCTGGTTCATATTTCACTATTTTGTGCAATAAAAATCTTATTCTAACTTTTTGAAAAATATATTTATATTATTTATTTATTGAAAAACATTTATTATCGAATTATGAAAATTCGTTTGAAAAGAGCTTTAACCGCTTGTTCTCCTTTTAATTTACTGTCCAGGACTCAATGCAAAATCACAGTGAATAAACGGAAACATGGTTTTTGTTAGTTGAGGAACGCTTCGTGGAGGAAGTAAGATCAATTTTTCGTCACATTCGCAACATGAAAAAATAGCGAGACCGAACAAAGTGTCAACGAATCCAGAAACAAATTCTTATTCGAATATCCAATCGATGTGATCCGATCGATATGATGAAATTTCTTATTTTTTTTCAACAAAATCTCCACTAGTATTTCGATGTATTCTGTACAGTTTTGAGCCTTCCGAAAAAATCTTTTTTTCGAATCGAAATAATGTTGCGAGCAGAGGATTTTTTTCCTGCTGGCATTCATGTTCCGGAGATCATTGGGTTCGAGCTTACGTTAGTCTACATTTGAAATTCATTCGGTTTTTGAAACCCACGAATGAGAGAATGGCTACCGCTCGGTCGGATTAGCAGGAATTTCAAATTTTTCGCCACAACAGTTCGATGGATCACAAAATCTCATGTCAGCGGGTGTTTGTCATCGATCTGCTGCGTCCTCTCACGCAGGACTTCGTAATCACTCGTGGAGTGTTGAAGGATCCGAATTTTGAAAACCTGTCGTAAGATTAAATGACTCGTGCATATTCATACAATTTTTAATGATAAAAAGTTTTGAATAAATTGATGAACACGATGCTTTGTATAAAAAGGAACCAATGTGGTTGCAACAGGTTCAAGTAGCAACGGAAAGGATCCTCGATGGATCGGCAAGTCACTGAAAAAGATCCCAAAAAAAAATACAAATGGGACTCGAGACTTGGGACTCGAATGGACCGAGTTAGACCCAAATTAAGTGCTTGACCTCTGGAGGACGGGAAAGTCAATCTATCAGCTCCGCCTGTGATATGCACTTTGTATACACTGACGAAAAAGTTTTTCTAATTATTAGTGATTTTTCAGAATGCTGTATCACAGTGAAAAATGGTCCTATCGAGATTTAAAAAAAGGCATTTTGAAGCTTAACGTTTCTAGTTTCAAGATCTCGCCGCAAAAAATGACGTGGAGCTATTCGTTCTGCGCAATTTCGAGAAGTAGTGTGAGAAAAAAATTTTGAAAATTTTTATGCTTCTTATTCAAGTCCACGGGCTTGGAATTTTTTTTTCAACTAAGCCATGGTATGAATCGGATAGCTTGTTTTTTCAGCTTCAATTTGCTTTTTTTGAAACCTCGGTACGACCATTTTTTGCTGAAATGTTGAACTTTAATTGAAAAGGCCTCTTTTGTCTTTGATCGATGATATTTCGAGAACAGAAAATTTAAGGGGCGTTCTGAAAACTGTAATGAATTTTCCACCCTGGCCGTGCATTCCATGAAACGAACAAAAAATGAATTAACAATAACAGAATATCATCTATATTGTGCCCTAACATGAAGAATTTGATTTTCCAATATCCTATAAAATTTTTTCAAGTTCACAGTGCACAAAAATTAGTCAAATCAAACCATAAGTAACAGTATGAATGCTGTTGAAAAATTGGAGACAAGTACATTTATGTTTTATGTCACCTGGACAGTAGTTCAGTGAAACCCTATATATGTGACACTCGTGTAGTTCAAAACACAAATGCACGATGATTTATAAGAAGTTGTTCGATCTATTCTCTCGAAACTTGCTTTAAATGAATAATTCATTACTGAAGGTTATAAAAAAAATCATTCAAAACGTAATGAATAAAAAAAATGAATCTGCTAAATCTTGATAATGAGTAGTATATAGCTAGGCCGCTTCCGCCCAATGTAGGAATCTACCTTACCGACCGCCAGTAAAAAAGGATGACAACTCTAACCCAAACAAACCCAAACAGGTCATCGAACTGAGACCAAACCCAAACACACTTCAAAGCTCGCGGGCTGGATATTTCGTGCAAATGCCGATAGATGGCGATTCGAGTAGCGGAGATCTCGTGTGTGAAGCCTCGGCTGGTCGGGCATATAAGGCGGCGAGCAGGGCTTGGATTTCAGAGAAATTCCGGACTTTACAATGGTAAGCCTATCCCGAAATATTCTCACATATACCTTTTTTACAACCTTTCATCTTTGCAGATGTACAACAACGTTTCCCTATGTGGAGGCCCATGAATACGACCTCCGCTTCCAGCGGCGAATCCTCGACCTCCCACTATCAGCCTTTGCGGGGGTGGAGAAGCCGGGTCGGGGCTGTGCAGGGACCGGAGTCGGAAGCTGTGCGGGAGAAAGCGGCGGATGCAGTGGTGGTAGAGAGGAAGAGATTTATCCTTGAAGACGACCTCTTCCTCTGTACTGATGAGGATGACGGTCCCCCTCGCCCTGCAAAGGTGAAGCAGCCTTCAGGGGATGTTAAAAGACGAACAATTTTGTTTCCACCCCTGAAGGCTGCTCCATCACGGAGGAAAGGGAAGTCAGTCTTCGCGTTTTCTCGTTAGCCTGGCCCTTGGGTACGCTAACCTTCCCCTTCCTCCGTGATGGAGCAGCCTTCAGGGGTGGGATCAAAATTGTTCGTCTTTTAACATCCCCTGAAGGCTGCTTCACCTTTGCAGGGCGAGGGGGACCGTCATCCTCATCAGTAGAGAGGAAGAGGTCGTCGAGGATAGATCTCTTCCTCTCTACCACCCCTACATCCGCCGCTTTCTCCCGCACAGCTTCCGACTCCGGTCCCTGCACAGCCCGCCCCGGCTTCCCACCCCCGCAAAGGCTGATAGTGGGAGGTCCAGGATTCACCGCTGGAAGCGGGGGTGTCGTATTCATGGGCATAGGCAAACGTTGTTGTACATCTGCAATGATGAAAGGTTGTAAAAACGGTATATGCGTGAGAATATTTCGGAGACTTACCATTGTAAAGTCCGGAAATTCTCTGAAATCCAAATCCAAGCGAGAACTCCGCTACTCGAATCGCCTTCTATCGACGAAATATCCAGCCCGCGAGCTTAGAAGTGTGTTTGGGTTTGGTCTCAGTTCGATTACCTGTTTGGGTTTGTTTGGGTTAGAGTTGTCATCCTTTTTACCGACGGTCGGTAAGGTAGATTCCTACATGGGGCGGAAGCGGCCTCATTATCATAAGATTTAGCAGATTCATTTTTTTTATTCATTACAGATAACCAGCGTTCGGTATGTTTGGAATGATTTTTTTTATAACCTTCAGTAATGAATTATTCATTTGAAGCAAGTTTCGAAAGAATAGATCGAACAACTTCTTACAAATCATCGTGCATTTGTGTTTTGAACTACACGAGTGTCACATAGGGTTTCACTGAGACTACTGTCCAGGTGACATAAAACACAAATGTACTTGTCTCCAATTTTTTAACAGCATTCGTACTTATTATTTTAGAGGGGAGCTCATGACATCATACTTGTGAAGAAAAAGGCCCATTTTGGAGTTTAATTTGTGATTAAGGTCTCCATTCAAGTCCGGCAAGTCCCAATTGAAACTTTTTGCTTATTCTTTTCGCAGAAACTCACACTGATCCGTTAGGAAAGAAGCGAAAAACAGTTTTTTCCACGAAATAAAATAATAAAGACGCACTCATCATATCGCCCGGTTTAGTCCATCGATTCCCGATCTTGATCCCTCCTTAGAAACTTAAAAAAGTACAAACATCTCGTGGGCGATAAAAATAAAAGATTTTCGAGGTTCATTCGAATAACATGTGACCTCAGACGTTTCCTAACGGAAGCCCGACATAATTGCGGTTTCTTTGTTTTTTCCCATACGCGCTCGGGGATTCACGATAAAATTTATCGCCAAGTATGTGACGAACGAGAATGCAGTGGGCAAAGTCACGAATCATTCGAACAAACATTCCAGTTGTTGACGAACTCTCCGGAATGACATTACAGTACTTTGCAATCGAAATTATAGAACCTCGACGAAGAGTCACAAGCGCACTTGAACGTGAATCGGAGCATTCCGTGCCCGGGTACTTTTGCGTAAACTAGTCAGTGATCACGAGTGACTCAATAATTAAAAAAAAAAAAACATTTTTGACAACGAGCTTCTCCAGCAGGGAGATCGTCGGTTCGTGGCTCATATTTTTCGCAGAATGATACCAACGAAAGTGACCCCGACGACGTCGGCGCAGCCCGGAGATGCCACTGAAATGGTTCAAGTGGAGCTGAACCGAGTTGTGTCGAACGATTCGAACTACGCGGCTCCAGAAAACTCGATCGATCTCGTCGACGAGGAAGTTGGTCCGATTGAGGATCGAATGGTAAAGGAAACCGTCGTTACGATCGACACTACGGACAAAAGGAGTCACCGAGTTGCAAGAGCGCAGCATACTTATGCCGCGAAGAAAACGGTTGCACAGGGAATGATGGACGTTGCTCTCATAACCGCGAATGCCAATCAGCTGCGATATCTCGTCGAGTATCAACGGAATAGTCCAACTTTTTTCGTCAACGTTTTTCTCATTGTTGTCAGCCTCTTACTCCAGGTACATCAATTTTTTTCTTGTTTTTTCTCAATTGTTCTTGGCAAACGCATGCAGAAAACTACTTTTCGAAAAGCTCCATTGGGACATCAAAAAGTTTTGTTGCAAAAGTATCGAGAGTGACAGCGTCAAATACCGAGTACAAATGTCGTTGTTATTCGAAAGTTCGTTCAATCGAAAAATCGAAAAGACTTCAACTTTCAACTTTGAAACAGGTTAATTAACATTTTTTTCGAAAACCGAGATCATACCTTAACGAAGCAGGGATTTTTCAGAGGTTTTCAGTACAATTATCCTCGCATTTCCGGCTGTCAAGGATGCGAAAGTCGTTCAAAGTTACTCTGGGAAAATAATCTTCAGTCTTATTAATTAGTAAGCAAATAGTCGAAACTTGATTTGTAAAAAAATCTATCGTCATCAACGATCACGTGGTTTGAGTAAAGCGTCCATGCTGATGAGTTGAGAGAAAGAAAAGTTTCTTTGGTTCACAGCTGGAGTTCGAAATAATTGTGTAAAAATTTGCTGTACCAGCAAACTTCAACTAAGTTGTTTTATTATTATATGTAAAAGATTTGATCATTTGCATTTCCACGAATATCTTTTCGGAGAGGACACGTGTTCAGGGAAGCATTGAACGCAGCAGCTTCCTTTGCTTCCTCATAGACGAAGCTATGTGACGATGAACATTTTTTTTCCAGTTTTCAATGTCAATGTGCTCAAAATGTTCAAAAACATCAAAAAATCATATCTAGAAAAAATGTCCGCATGTGTGTGTGTGTGTGTGTGTGTGCGCGCGCGCGGTTATGGCACTGTAAAATTCAAACTCTTATAACTCAAAATCGATTTGAGATACAGGGTTACCGTTTTGCGCAGATGTTAATCTGAACAAGCTCTTCATTATCCTACGACGTTTTGAAATTTTAAAAAAAGGGTGTCGACGCTCTAATTTCCGGAAATTTTAAGATTTATTTTACCAATTTTTTTTTTTTATAAATAGAATATAATAGAAAGGTTGGTATTGAATTTGGGAAATATCGGTCGAGCGGTTTCAATTTTATGATTTTTGAAATTTTACGAAAATATGAGTTTTTCGAAAAATCCGCTTTAATTTTTGGAAAAGTTAAAAGTCGATAAATAAGTTGAAATTTTATTTAAAAAAAAAATTAAAAGTAACAAATTGCTTTCTCAAACTTTTAGAACAATGCTTAAAGCTTCCTCTATGAGGAAGCCAAAATGAAAAATATTGCACCTCATAGAGTAAGCTTTATTGAGCATCGTGCATCTTGACCATCTTGAGGAAGCAATTGGCAAATTTCAATTTCCAGCATTTTTTTATCTCGTGGGATTTTAAAGCTGTTACATTAAGGGATAAGACCACTGTTAAAACTGTGAGAAAAAGCCAGTGGATTCTCGACGATTTTGTTCAACGACGAAAGATTATTATCGAAAAATATTTGAAAATGCAGCGATACGCCGTGCAATCGCCCATCCAGAATAAAAATAAAAACATTTTACTGCGATACTCATTGCTGTCACGTAGGACATTTTGAATCCAGTCGTTACTGTGTTATTGGCGAGTATCGAAAGAAATTCAATTTTCTGTATAGACAAAAAGAGGTGTGTTGATAAGACATTTTGCAATGAATTTATCGGAATCGAACTTTCCCTGGAAACGTTATTTTCGAGATGTTGTCAAAGATTCAAATATGAAAATAATGAAGATTGTTAGATCCAACATGATTCTGAAAATGTACGAGTTTAGAGATAACACAGAGAGCTTTAAATTTCAATGGAAATTTTTCATCCTCGAAGGTTCTAATCATATTTTAGGCTAACGAAAAAAATCGATTTTTCGTAAATTCCACGCAGTGGTTTCTTCATAAAAAAAATATTGTTCATCGAACAAAATCCATCAAGTTGGAAAAAATGCAATGTTTAACTACATTTTTTTCAAATAACAAATAATTCAGTTGATTCCAGAAAAGAACCGTTGAACCCGCTACATTTTCGTCCAATCAAATGACGAATATTGTTTGATCAACAATTAGAACACGATTTTTTTTTATAATGGACGATCTCAAAAATAATGGAGAAGCGCTATTCAGATTTCGCGATTACGAATCACCTGCACGATCACTCATCAGACGGAAGAAAAACTTTGTATCATATCTCGAATGATTCTGTATTTTTCGAAATCCCTTAAAACCTAAAACTCGAAAGAGCGGAAATTAAGGAAAACCTGCGGATTTTGAGTCCTTGTTCTCTCTTTGTTCTCACTGACCGCTGCTGTGCTCAATACTTTTCACTGAATTGTACTGAAAACTTCTATTTACTACATTCGAAATTCCATTTAAAGTTTCGTGTTAAAAATGGAACAAAACAAATGATATAGCAAATACACAACAATTTGATTTCGAAGGTCTTGAAAGTGTTTCCATTCTTGAGTTTATTAATTCTTTGCAAATAGAGAAGTATCTCATCGAAGTTTTCCAAAAATCATTATACGTCATGCCATTTTGAAGCCGACGTTTTAAACTTCATATATCGATTCATTTTTGGAACGGTGCGATTCAAAAACATCTCTATGTTAGGGTGATGCAAAAAAAAATCAATTTTTTTTCGAAGCTCCAACGAAAATCATTAGTACATCAAAAAAAGGTAATTTTCCCAAAATTGCAGATTGAAAAAAAAATTTTAGATAGCGCCCAAGCCACTTTTCGATATTTTCCTTTTTTTTCAGGAATATCGCGAAACAAAATTTTGTTTTGCTCCCATAGCAGAAAGTATTAGTGCTCCATGGAATCATAAATCTAGTATAAAATTTTATAATGCAAATAAATTTAAAAGCTACCTCACATAATTGATTTCTTTTATTCTGCATATTTAGCTATAAATTATGAGATTAAAAAACGTGTAGGAAATAATTTCTCCCCTCAAATATACGAATGAGCAGCTTATACGATAAAGTGACTCTTCTTGTTAGTCGAGACCCGACCAAAAAGATGGAAAAAAAATTCTCAACAAAAAAATCTAAAATAATTACAAACAAGTTTATTATAAATCAGCACAACTTTTTCCCCCTTGACATTTCTTCTGAACCCGCAAAGTTATCGAAATACGTCACAATATCTGAAACTCCTTGTTTTTAGCTAAAATTAGAATAACCTTGCGAAAAAAAATCGTACGGTATTTTAAAGACACAAAAATAAAGCTTTTTTTTATCCCCTTTAAAGCTGTTATGGAGAAAAGTAGAGAAAAAAAATCAGTCTTCTTCAATATGACGTTTATTAAATTCGATTCCGTTGATCTTGACCGAGCTTCACTTGACCGATCAAACTTTTAGTGTGGGTAGAAATTTCGACGAGTGAACCCGACCAAACTTTTGGACGGGAGTGTACATGAAAAGTTTAGAGAAAAAAAAATTTCAAATTTTCCCATGTTTCTCATTTTGTCTTGGTTTCCTTTATGATCCGATTGTAGTAGAGCGAAATTCACAATTATGACAGAGTCTCTTTTCTAACTGGTGAGTAATCTCAAAAAACATTTTTTCAAATGCCCTTTAACTGGGCAGGGGGGGGGGGAAATTATATCGTCTTCAGAAATACGAATTTTTGAAACCGGAAGAAAACATGAATCATTTCTATCGAGCAGTAAGACAAGTTTGAAGCTTTTTCACACGACTGCATTACTCGATCGAGTATGCTCGAGTTTTGACTCAGCTAAATCCGGAGATAAGCTTCATAGACCAGTGGTTGAAAAAAGAAAAATGGTTATTTTTAGAATCACAAGAGTTTGCGAAAACGTAGAACCGTGAAATTTTTTACAAGGAGCATTGTGTTAAGACCATTCGTATTGAAATTCTTGATCTGTCGTTGTTTTCCAATTCCCCATCTCTTTACTCTTGCCTGTATGACCATAGCCATGCCTGCAGGATCCACCCTTCTTATTCATTTTTCACCGTTGAACAAACAAAATTTTACAGCGTATCCGTCAATATAACGCTCGAGAAACAATTCTGGATTTCTTAATTATTTATCATTTCATTGAAATGGTTGAAATTTTTTTTCCATGCAAAGTTAGAAGTTTATTTTTGTTTTTGCATGAATTGATTTTTTTTTTTTTATTTTAATCAATCTAATTTCATCAAAATTTGAAAAAAATTGATGAGACTTTTTCATTAAAAAATTCAATCGAATATTTCAACCTTTCTTTTACATTTTTGAATAAATCAAGTAGTAGAAATTTCGTAAAACTACGAACACGTGGTTTCGTAAAAAGGTTCGTCATAATCGATCCAACGGTTGTTAATCAAAAAGCAAGCGCAAACGCTTTTGGCAAATGTCGAAAAATGAGTATACATAAATAAAACGGCAATTATTTTTCCTCATACTTTTCGATAACAAATCTGATGTAAAAAGTTGACGGGATTCATCGACAAACTGGCAAAATATTAATTTTTTTTCGACGCCTTTCGCAGTGATGAGAAAGTTCCGATTATCGTGCAACGACACGGCGAAAAAATTTAATGAATCCGTTCAAGTATCTTGCACAATATTAATTTCGAGATCAATTCGATTTAGTACCAATGTAAAAAAATGCTGAAAATTAAAATTTGCAAATTGCTTCCTCAAGATGCAAGGTGCTCAAGATGCACGATGCTCAAAGCTTACTCGATGAGGTGCAATATTTTTCATTTTGGCTTCCTCATAGAGGAAACTTTCAGCATTGTTCTAAAAGCTTGAGAAAACGATTTGTTACTTTTTTAGGCATATATACTGCTCCTAAAACTGAATGACGAGCCATCAGAAAAAACAGTTTGCAACTTTCAATTTTCATCGTTTTCCTATTTACATTTAAATTGATTAATTCCGACAACTTTGCTGAAAAGTATAGAGGAAATGCAGACTTATACACAATATATTACAAAATTTCCAAAAATTAAAGCGGTTAGACGATTTTTCGAAAAACTCATATTTTCGTAAAATTTCAAAAATCATAAAATTTAAACCGCTCAATCGATATTTCCCAAATTCAATACCAACCTTCCTATTATGATATTCCATTTATAAAAAAAAAAATCAGTAATAAATCTTAAAATTTTCGGAAGTTAGAGCGTCGATACCGTTTTTTTGAAAATTTCAAAACGTCGTAGCATTCGTATTTTTTTTACGAATTCTAACAAATTTACCAGAGAATGAAGAGCTTGTATAGATTAAGGATATTTGGTACAGG
Source organism: Venturia canescens (assembly GCF_019457755.1). Classification (NCBI taxonomy): domain Eukaryota; kingdom Metazoa; phylum Arthropoda; class Insecta; order Hymenoptera; family Ichneumonidae; genus Venturia; species Venturia canescens. The sequence continues at coordinate 7,763,371 of NC_057430.1, forward strand.
CTTACGATGACTACGTTTACACGGCCCTCTTATTCCGGTTTTGTATATCCAGACGGGTATATTTATATATAAAGACAGATATGCATTTTGTAAATCTTTATTGATATAACTAAACCGGAATAAGAGCGCTGTGTAAACGTAATCAATGTTGCCATGCTAAATCATGCTAAAAACATAAAAAATTTCAATATGATCAGAAATTTATAAAATTTGGTGAACATATTCTTTAGTGACAAATTTGACAATACAAAATTTTTAAGATTTTTTTTCTGTACAGTTATCGAGTATTTGATCACTAAAGTTCACGTGTACAAGCATAGCGTTTGGTATACATTCCGGGAATAAGAAATCTGCTTTAATGCGTAATAATTAAGCAGAAGAAAATTTTGAAAAAAATTCTGTTTTCGAACTTGAAGAATTTTATCACCAAATTTGATCAATTTCTAATTATTTAGACTTTTGTACCAAACATCGTTAACATCTGTGAAAAACGGTAGCCCTGTATCTCAATTTGTTTTCGAGTTATAAGTTGAATTTTGCAGTGCCACGACACACACACACACACACGCACGCATGCACGCACGCACGCACGCACACACACACACACACACACACACACACACACACACACACACACACACACACACACACACACACACACACACACACACACACACACACACACACACACACACACACACACACACACACACACACACACACACACACACACACACACACACACACACACACACACACACACACACATCCGGACATTTTTTCTAGATATGATTTTTTGATGTTTTGGGACATTTTGAGCACACTGACATTGAAAACTGGAAAAAAAATGTTCATGATCACACAGTTTCCTCCATATGTGGAAGCAAAAGAACTGAATCGAATATAATTTGAGAACGCGCACTATTTCCAAGTAAACGATTCGTTTTTCAGATCGCAGTGGGCGTGAGTCTGATATTCAAGGGTCGTTACGACATCCGGGGAAAGGGAAAATCGCCGCAGGCATTGAAAATCAATAATTACGTGGTAGTAGCTGTCTTTTTGATAACAATAATAAACGTGTTCGTCGCTTCGTTCAGCGTGTCTTCCTCGCCCGTGAGTTTACGGCCAGCGTCGTCGGTGCAACGACTTCCGCCGTGAGCCGGAAGCGCCTTCAAAAACCTGCTGCGTCCCGCTCTCCGTTTATTCGAATCCCCGAGTAGAACACATTGCTCAATAAATCATAATATTTGTCCCATCGAAAAAGTGGCATTCAATTTTTCTTTAATTCATCTGTAAATTAAATAATTCCGCTCGCTCCTATTATAAAAAGTTCAAACAAATAAACAAAGACAATTCGGCGCGACCGTGTGAATGGATGGAGCGAAATATTTATATCTGTTATTGAGACGAGAGTGCATCGGTATTGGTTGAAATAAAAGGTGGGGGGGAAATGGCACAAGCTCTGTAAATAGTGCACGGACCGGGGACGATGCGAAAGATCAATGCGTACACCTAATTTAATGCTCAATGCAATATCGCCATCTTTTTTATACTTTTTTTCTTCATTTTTTTTCTTCCGCTGCGCGTATCGAGCCAATTTAATATCGCTGTTGGACAAGGACGAGAATATATACATTGAATATCCAAAGGTATATTGGAATACATCGTCGGTATATTAGGAGCGATGGTGCAACGGAGCGGCGGGTCTGCGGAGGGGCGGAACGCCGAGCGGCGGGGGGGATGAGAAAGCTCACCGCGAACGTCGTCGTCGTCGTCGTTCGCACGACGTCGAAACAAATGTAAGTTAGCGCATTTGTCTTCGCGCAGTGCGGAGAATCGTCACAGACGTCAAAAAAGTTCGTTATATACAAATTCTGTTATTGTTTTTATTTGCTTGTATCAACAGAATAAAATAAGAAGAGTGGAAACATTCGCAGGACTTGAAATCTCGAGGAGCAATGGGTAAAGGAGGAAAAGGTAAAGAGTGTGCTCTCTCTCTTTTTCTCGTAAACAAATAATGAAATGCCTCTTATTTTGTGTTCGCTATTGACGCTTACGTTTCGTAAACGTAACCTTGGTGCTTGACCTTGACTTACCAAAAATACACGTTGCACGTATTTGCGTAACGAACGAGCGATTCGTATCGACCATAACCCAAGTTCTGTCAACTCAGATTTTTGTCCTGTTGGGTTGTTTTAGGTGGCGGTGGAAAGGGTGGAGATGTGAGTTTATTGATTTAATTTTTCGTCAATTATGTACCTACCCCAGGCTCGTGCGTATGCCTCGAAGTATATTTTTCACTGCGCTCTGCTCGCACGCCCGGGTCTCTGTTGACCCGAGCCCCATTCGCGAAGGTTATGTTTTTCGAATAATTCGTCGCATACTCTCGTTCCTCGGGTCTCTCGAGACACAAACGTGTGTACACCTGGCTTCTAACGGGGGCGCAGGATCACAAAATATTATTCACTTTTAACGATGATGTAACTTGTATCGAGGTGTGGAGGGCGGATAATGAAATGGATGATTTTACGATTGTTCGGTAGAAGAAAGCTGCACCCGCGAGCGGCGGAGCATCCGGTGGAAAAGCCGCGGACGCTAAGGGCGACGCGAACAAAAACAAAGGCGGCAAAAAGGGTAATGAGCTTGAATAATCTCTCGCGCGATCAATATTTTTTTCAATTTCGGTGACGATTCCAGTAGTGCGTTTCGAAGACGGATGGATTTGTAGGGCATTTGCTGTTAAAAGAAGATAGAATCGAGAATCTTGCGCGGGGATAAGAAATTGAGAATCGATAGTGTACATTTTTCAGATTTTTCTTCGAATCCACGCTTTTTTCGTAAGCCAACCGATTTACGTGACTTTTTTTGTTACAGGTGGGAAAAAATAATGTTCTTTGCGTACGAAGGGAAGCGATTTATCACGAAGCGTATTCGGACCACTTCTACCTCGATAATTCCCCTCGCCCCGGCCCCTCAAAACCCTCAAATTTGTGATTCATTAAATTACTCGCTCGAAATGCTCGCATTGTTTATCAACTTCGTTGAATAAAGAATATTGAATTTCATTTTTATAGGATTTTTCGTAATTTCCGACTGCTTTTGCTTTATGAGCGCGCTCGTTTGCACCATGCATTTTCAACTTATTTCAGAAGCGAGTCATAAAAGACACTTCTGTCGTAAGCAGCACAATCCTGCTTGTTTAAAAAAATCGTTTCCGCAATACAAGCTTGGTGGCAGTATCTTTAAAATTGACTTCTTTTTTACAAAAATCACCATTTTTTTTTGAGGCACAAAGATTAAGGATGTAAAAGCGATTCGTGCTAGTCAATGAACAGTCTTTGACCATATTTTTTTAAAGAAATTACCACGAGCAATCGTATATAGCACAATATTATTAAGAAATCTTGTAATGATTTTTTAATGGTAAATAATATTTAAGGAGGGTGGCTAGCGACGATACAATGTTGCCATGCTAAACCATGTTAAATACATTAAAAATTTCAAAATTATGAGAATTTAATAAAATTTGGTGAACATATTCTTTAGTGCCAAATTTGACAATACAAAAATTTTTAAGATTTTTCTTCTGTACAGTTATCGAGTAATTGATCACTAAAGTTCACGTGTATAAGCATAGCTTTTTCTTATACATAGGTATACATTCCAGGCATAAAAAATCTGCTTTAATCCGTAATTACTCGATAACTAAGCAGAAGAAAATTTTGAAAAAAATTGTGTCTTCGCACTTGATGTTGAACATTATCACCAAATTTGATCAATTTCTTATCATTTTGACGAATGTAGCCACCCTCCTTAAGATGATGGATCAGTCGGTAATCACACCTCGAATTTTTCAAATTGAAACTCTTTGACATCGTTCGTCCGATTAAAATAATAAAAATGTCATCGTACACAGCACGATTGCAAAAATCCGATGATATTTTTATTTTTTCAATCAGACGAACGATGTGGAAAAATTTCCTTTTCAAAATTTGCAGCTATCTCTCTCACACTCACGGTTGTGATTATCGACTGATCCATCATCTTAAGTTCATTTCATTACGAAAAGGATTTTGTGCAGAGTTATTAACACGACTCGGTAGTACAGTGTGAAATGTTTACGTCTGACAACATCGGACGTAGTCAGTTGACAGCTGAGGTTAGAGTTTACCATAACGACAAAAAAGTTCCATAAAGCATTGTACAAATGTTTACATTTATAGGTTGTTCGAGGTTGACACAACTTCACAGGGTTACGAAATCCTGAGATTCCGTGAGCATTTGTCGTCTTTAACTTTATATTTTTAATTCAGATGTCCATTGACCCCTTTTTTTAACGAACCGTTAAAATCCTCAGGGTTCAATGCATATAATAGACGTTTTTTATTACTAACATCCGATATAAAAATATATCAAATTTTGAGTTATACAGACTTCGAAGTCATTGTGGCTATATATGACACGTAAAATTGTGTTCTTTTGACTAATAATATTTCGATTAAACAGTCGTTAAGAGACCTTGAGATTTCACAGAGATTAAGTTTTAAGCTTGGACGATAATATACAAAAAAATTAGAGTGCCGTCTGAAATGGAGCCTTAGTGTTTATACATTCCAAAGTAAATGAAACTTATGGACTTCGCAGGATTCCACAATTTTCTGTCCATTCAATGACTGAGCTGACATATTTTGACACCGATGGAGTCTGAAAACGATGAGTCTTTGCTTCGAATTTCAATTTTTTTTTTTCAAATATATGTCTATTGGGGTGATGCAAAAAAAATCGATATTTTTTTTCTCGGAGCTCCAACGGAAATCGTTAGTACATCAAAAAAAGTAATTTTCCCAAAATTTCAGATTGAAAAAAATTATTTAGATATAGTGCTCAAGCCACTTTTCGATATTTTCCTGTTTTTTCTCAAAAATCGTGAAGCAGAAATTTTTTTTTTGCTCTCATAGCAGAAAGTGTTAGTGCTCCATGGAATCATAAATTTAATAAAATTTTGTTACTCTCAAGGAAATTTAAAGACTACCTCGCATAATTTTTTTTCTGTATATTTAGCTATAAATTATGAGATTAAAAAACGTGTAGCTACAAATGGCAATTTTTGTCGTCCTTACAAAAGAATGAAGATAATCCTTCATTCTTTTCGGGTCTTTGGTCATCCTCATTGAAATATAATGGTATTAAATATTTTCACATAACGTTGATCTTTTTTCGTTGTTTTTTTTTTCACTTCGAAATAAAATAAATAGCATAAATTGAACTCGTAGTGACTTGGTAATATAAAGTGGATACGTTTGACACTATCAGCTGATCAGTCATAAGTATTTAAAGGTTAAAGCACTGTAGATTTTTCGAAAAATCAATTCCGTTTTATTACCTTAAAATATACTTTAAACCCTCTCCAATATGAGGTGAAAACTTTTATACGTGAAAAAAAAATTTCATTGTACTTTTGAGCTCCTCCCCGAGCCAGTATCCGATTTCCACCTTCGACCACGTTCCTAAACTTTTTTCTAAGTACAATTTTTCAAAATGACAATAAATTAAATAGAACATTTCAAAGTGCAACACTTTCGGATTTTAATATAAGTTAATTAAATTTTTTTTTATCCACATGAATTATGTTTTGTCGTAAATTAAATCTTATCATTGAAACACTTGTCAATAGCACAAAAGGAATATTGTCAAAATTCTGTACGTACTAGCTACAAGTGTCTGGATTAAGTATTTTTTTTTTCTAGTTCAACAATTGTCCTTTTTACACTCCGTGCCGCAGGACGCCTCGAAATTAACGAGCCTTACGGAAATGACTCTGGTGTCGCGATTTTAAAATATTTTTCAATCATAATTTTTTATTGTACATTTATATATTTATATAATCACTCTTCAGAATACTATTTTTCTATTACTTTGTTTTACATCCCAATTTTTTTTTTATATATACTATCATGTCATGCAACGTTTAAACAGTCGATTTCACTATTGTAGAATTAATGCCTGCTTCCTAAAACAAATAAATTTTTGTTCTTTTCTTAATTGAGAATCAATTGTCATGTAAATCGTATCAAAGTCTTAGGTAAGTATTTGAAAACTGTTTCTCTATTCCTTTAGACATAATATTGTAGAGAATTAAGGTAGATCATCATGCCCGTAGGACCATATTTTATGGGTGTTTAAATCGGGTCGATTTTTACTTCCTAATTAAAGATATTATCACTCTAAATAAGGAGGAAACACTTCTTTGTTTGACACGTGGTAAATAATAGTATAAAAGGTAACAAATGATAAATATCACAAGCTAAAAATTTTTCTGCATGTGCAAGAAGGTCTATTGAAACGCGGTGAATTAAAAAAAAAATCAAAAGTGTCCAAGTTTGAAAAAAAAATATTTTTGGTGAAAAACTGAAAAAAAAGTATGAAAATTCATTTTGTAATTTGTTTTGCATCTATTTCAGAAAACTACAACTCGAGACGAAAAAAATGACCTACTATTTTATTTCGATATCTCTATTATTGAAAAAGTTATAGGCGTTTACTAAAAAATTGTACGAAATTTTGAAAAATCTATTGTGATCAGATGGGTTGAAGAAAAAGTCTAAAAAAATTAGGAATGACTTCTTTCAGTAGATACAAAATAATAGAAAATTTTCAGCAAAATCAAAAATGGTCAGGGTCACGAATTAGTCGGTTTGGTATGGAATAACCCATATGTAAACTCTATGCTTATACATGTGAACTTTGGTGTTCAATTACTCGAGAGCTATGTGGTAGAAAAATCTAAAAAAATGTATGATGTCATATATATTTTTAAAGAATACATTTATCAAATTTTATTAAATTCTTATCATTTTAAAATTCTTCATATTTTTAAGGTTGATCCTCTGCGACAGCCCCAACCAAAAGTTATGTACTGTCTGCATATTAAAAGGCTTGATAATTTGTTCGGATCGTAATCAATAACTTTGTAAAGACCCTATATACGTACTCGGTGCCAGCAGATATAGTACAAATATCATTTGCTTTTGTAAAATTTATTCTAAAAGTATTTTTGATCCGACATCGTGAGTAAATTTTTTGACGGAACTATCCAGGTTACGCTTCAACACACAGAAAAGGTTGTCTATACAGACGACATTCGCTGGTTCGCTTGCAAAATATATCGTACGCAGCCTAAACCTTCGTACCTCTCGAGGCTATATCTGTCAAACTAAATGGTCAATCACCTTGATTTTTTTTCACAATATCTGTGATATCCTGCTCTAGCTCCTCCTCGTTTTTTATAAACTTCCTAATTTTAGTACTAGCGGTAGAATTAATAATGCGCCGTTTGCCTATGCATGGTCCATATGTTACGTGTTAATTGAGTCAACTTCAATTACATATATCTCGGGTTCGGGATGGTGAAACTTGTTAAAATTTTATAGAGGTGTTGTTCATATGTTAAACAATACGTTTGCCAAATTTAAATAATTTCCTAATTTAACTGTCTCGTGGAGGAACCACCTTAACATGGCTTAGCATGACAACATTGTATCGTCGCGATCCACCCTCCTTAACGTAATTTATCTTTATTACTAGTAAGACAATCGTCTCGAATTTTTTCTCAAACCTTCATTATATACTTCATTGTTATTGTGTACATTTTTCGTAAACTTCGTAAGAAGCATTTATTCGTTATATGGAAAGGTGAATGATTTTTTACGCATAATTCCTATACCCCGGTGCGTTTTTCTCCATATTTAACCCTTTGAGTGCACACTCAAAGGGTTAATCCGCGTCATCCATATGCTTATGGGGTCAAAACGACCCAGTGTGCACTTAAAGGGTTAAACACGTTTATCTAAATAAAACGAACCCTTCAAACTTTGATATGCGTGTCAATCGATTACCCATTGAAACTCTGTGTAAATTTAAGAGCGTTCTTAAGAAAATCGTTTCGTGCATGAACTACCTTAAAATATATATGAATTGATGTACGAAGTTTGTTCAGAGCGAAATGAAAGGAGGAATTTCAATTGTTTTATGAAAAGAGAGAGAAAAAGAAAAGAGAACACAGAGTCCTGACAGAAACGCGCATGTCAAAACATCATTTCCTGTATCACGATTCAAAATGTTCTTGTTTTTAATAAAATACATTCGATCGACATTCTTTACTCCAATTTATTACCCTACAATGTGAATAGGAAATTATTAAATTTTCCTGTATCAGAGTCGTCTAAAAACTGAACCGGGTCTCCATCGTCTTATCTTTTCAAAAAAGATTTCGAAAGAAACTATTTTTCCGCAGGTGGGTCTCCGACTGAAAGGGTTTAATAATAAATGAAAGCTGAAGGAATCGTCGTTCAATCGTCAACCATATAATCAGATTTATTAAATATCCAAGTACAAAGTTCCAAAAGTCACACTCATTATTACTATAGTTATAATCACTTATTTGAGCAAAGCCTTATACAACTAACCGTAAAAGCAAACGCTCTCTCTGACGTGAGATCGCAAAAATGTAAAAACGTTCTCTCGAGTCTTTGAAGCAACGATTTTCAAATCACATCCGCTATAAGTTTAGGATCAAACTAATGGTCATCGCGCAACGCGAAAGACGCTACGATTATATTTATGATTACGGTTAGTAACATTATTGCGAGGCTTATGTCGTTCCATAATCGGGCCCTCGACTGGTCCGCCAGCCTGTTCAGATTGAATACCGAACCCAGAACGATTAGGATCATACCCTGGACGATCTTTAAATCATACCAAAATGACACACATGCAAACAAAAGTAACCAAAAAATGTATGATCTTAAAATAAATGAGTGAATAACACAAAACGATTTGTTCAAAAGAAATAATAGAAAAATCTGATTAAAAAATAAATACTGAATCGAAGAGAAACGATGGGCAAATATGAAAACGATTGATTAAAAATAAATAACAGAAAAATGTCCATCAAGACAAGTGCGCTAATAAATAAAACGTGAAACCGCGTAAGTGAGCTATAGGAATCGAAATCTTACGATAAACGACTTCAGCCCCATTGGCGCACAGTTTTTGATATAGCCGAACAAACCGGAAATGACTAGAACAGAGAAGAGATTGTCGAGTCGGACGTGACGTTGAAATTCGACTTTTTTTCACTCAATAAATATTGACAAAAATACTCTTTGGGTGTGAATCAAGAAAATGTTTTGATCATCAAACATTTTTTGCAGGTTCCGGGAATTCGGTAGGTTTGTAACTAAAATCAATGTTGAATCCCGCGATGATAATGTTAATTAGACTAATTAAGAAAATGGCTATTAATATAATATCGTTCATAATGATGGCTGCTCGTTGATCGCGACGACGATTGATGTCCAAACTACCCAGGATTATGAACAAAATACCGACCAGTACCTAAACAATCATTGTTTGCCCGGTATGAAAAAATTTAGAGGCTCAAAGAGAAAGCGAATTGATCCAAAATTTCGTGCGCAGGTAATCGCGGTAATAAATCAATGAAACGATAAAATTACAATTCACTCGCGGCGTACGATTGGACCACGTGGGATCCGATCGGGTCGAAGACCGTTATAATAATATTTATTAAGAATACAGTGAAGCTGAGAGCGACTCGCGCTGTACCGATCCAATCAATCGACGCGGAGTATCTCACATCCTCCATTTTTCGATCCCTCATGAAATTCAGTGACAGAGATAATAGGCCGGAAATTATCTACGCACAAGTTGAAATTTTTTTTTTTTTTTTTTTTCCATCAATAAGCCTGCGAAACTCAAAGTGGACCAATTGGCGTGGAATTATTTCGTCGTGCGCGTGTGCTACGGCCCTCTAAAACTGCAGTGTGCTCGAGTGCCGAAAACGTCATTCCTCTGTTTTTTTATTTTTTATTTTTTTATTATTTCTTTGTTTGATTATTATTTTTTTTTGCGAATCTATAAAGCACTGAAAATTGTGAAAATTATGGAAAATTATGGAAAATCAAGGGTTCTACGGATTCCTACGGTGCTGCGCACACTTCTGTAAGCGAATTGCTGCTTTCGAATATTTATTTTTTTATTATTTTGATATAGAAATAGAAAATCGTACCTGCAAGGCTATCGACAAGCAGACCAGAGTTAGAGTGAAGATGTAAAATTGGTACGCTTCTCCGACCTGCGAAATTGAAATCTCATTGAATTCCCTAAACAAATTATCGACGAAGTTTATTAATTAATTAGAAATATTTCGACGAGCAAATTGCATTCGCGGGTAGCAAATTCAGAAATCGAATCCAGGAAACCCGCGTTGAGTAGGGTGGTTAAAAAAAAAAAAAAAAAATCCCCAAAGTCGCAAGCAACTTGTTAGTACACTAATGTATATGTAAATTTGGGAGAAATTGTGAGGAAATAATGTTTTCATGATACGCTAACATATCAACCTGCGAAACGAAGCGAATCGAGACCTTTGAAAAAAAAACTTTAGAAAAACCATTGCGACGACCTCTGAATGCTGTTCCTCCAAGCTCAAATTTTAAGAGAGTCAACTCTTGATTGAGAGCTAACTTTTGTCGTTGCAAGATCAAACACTCAATCTTTTTTTTATCGTGGTTTTTCACTAAGAAAAAAAAATTTAACGTCGTTGGCGCCACCTCTAAAAAATTTTTTAGACGGTTCAAATTTTGAGAGAATTATTTTTTCATTTTGTATTAACATAATCACTTGCGACTTTGAGGAAAAAAAATATTTTTTTTTAATCATCGCAGTGTTGAGTCAAAAAATGTCGTTTTCCTCGTTGCATTTCTCAGATTTCGGTCACCAAAATCGGACATATTTTTGTTTGGAAATATGACCTCATTGACGTGAGGACATGAGAAGAGATGGATTTTTTACGAAAACACTACTTACCACGAGCAAGTTTTTCAGCTGCGTCGCGTTCGCAGCGAGCAACGCGACATCGAGCATTCCCTGTGCGATCGTCTTTTTCGTCGCGTAAACATTGATGTTTTCTGGTTTTCGCTGGAATGAAAAAAAAAACAAACATTCGGTTAATCTCAGAATCGGTGAACAACCAAGGAATTTTCAGGAACACGGAACCGAGCGATGGCGATGCTACCGTCAAATACGAATTTTTCTAACCCACAGATTTGGAAATTCCGAGTTTGAAACGAAACCATGAAAGTGTTTCTTTTCCGAGTAGTAGTACTTCGCTCGATCGTTTTGCGATTCACATTCCTCAAGGTCTCCATTATTATTCCCCCGTTTTTTCCCCTCATCGCCTCGATCATTAGCCCCACTTTCTTCATCATTTCGTAGCCCATTCGCCGAATGATTTCTTCCACGTTCAGCAACAGATTCGAAACTCGGTGCCATCGGTTTTTCACAAGTTTCCATTTCTCGGGTCCCGTCATGATTGTCGTTCGAGAATTCTACGGGCTGCTTGAGAAATCCCGGCACCTCATTATTCAGAAATTTTTCATCTCCGTCCTCAGAATTACCCGGGGCATGTTCGCTACCCCCTTCACTGGCCTGTCTGATACGAGGTGCCAGGGGTTTTCGATAAACCACAGAAACGTCGGATATTTCATTGGTATCCTGGTGGAAGCTCGCGCGATCCGAGACTCTGGCCATTTCGGAGAATCGAACAAATATCACGATTGAGATTTTTCAAAGGCACTGCGGTTTTTATTCGTTACGGAATGAAAAGGAGAGACAAAGATTCTCCAAATATATTTATACACTCGCAAGCGAATCCGGACTAAGAAAAAAATCGCAAACATTGAAATAAATAACTCGTTTTAATCTGTGCAGAAGGGGAACACGAGATATATCGAAGATTATCACACGTAGATCGTGACGAACAGGTTTTTTTATTCCTTCGTGACAAAGATTGGAGGCTTATCTCAAGCGATTGGTCACCAATCTTTTGTTTTCCCTCTTCGATGACTGCGGGGCCATGCGTCTACGCGTCAGTTACTTGGCGAGACAATTTTTTTCCTGTTACTCAAAATCTATTTGTTTACTTGGTCGCGAGGTTACTCGTTCGACGAGGTCCTTCCGAAAACTACTTCCAAAATTATCAAAACGAGATTTACAAAAGAAACTCGTTCTTTCGAGCAAGTCCTGGCGTCAGCTCGGTCTTTTGTTCAAGAAAATCTTTTTATTTAAATGTAAATGTGTTATCGATACTTCCGAGAATTAACCAGTTGCAACAATACGCGCGATGAACCATTCGGAATGAAATTGAGAACTTTGATGTTATTTCAAGGGTTTAGCAAGCTTCATTGTCTTTTTTCATAAAAAGGGTGTCGGCGCTCTAACTTTCGAAAATTTAGAGATTTATTAATAATTTTTTTTTTTATAAATAGACTATCATAATAAGAAGGTTGGTATTGAATTTAGGGAATATCGGTTGAGCGGTTCAAATCTTATGAGATTTTGAATTTTATGAAAATATGAATTTTTCAAAAAATCGTCCAACCGCTTCAATTTTTGGAAATTTTGTAAGATATTATGTATAAGTCTGTACTTTCTCTATACTTTCCAGCACAGTTGTCGGAATGTTCTTTGATTTCAATGTAAATAGAGAAATGATGAAAATTGAAAGTTGCAAACTGTTTTTTCTGATGGCTCGTCATTTAGTTTTTTTTTTTTTATGAATTTAAACAAAGAGATAAATTAAAGTTCGTAAAAGAAGGTAAAGAAAATACATTATTTCCTTGTATAAAAAAAAAAATGCTGCAAATTGCTTCCTCAAGATAGTCAAGATGCACGATGCTTCCTCTATGAGGAAACCAAAATGAAAAATATAGCACCTCATAAAGTAAGCTTTGAGCATCGTGCATCTTAACCATCTTGAGGAAGCAATTTGCAAATTTTAATTTGCAGCATTTTTTTTTGTCTTTTCCAGTCTCCAACTATAAGCTGCCATTGTTTTGGCATTCAATAGTTTTTTGGTGTTTTCTTTTCTTTTCGTTTAGAGGGTAAATCCATTGATTTACTTTACTCTATTTTTCACTTTTGTTTTTAAATACACCATACTTATATGCATAGATACATTCATTCGTACACATATACAATTTGCGCTACAAACGCATGTTATGTAGCGTGGAACCTCCGTCGTAGATCCACCGGTTTGAACTTTTTGAGCCTTCGAGTGATATTTTTTCTGTTGAAGAAGTTTTGCGCTAGTTCGTTTGGGGCATTGTCATTTGAAAAAGTTTTCTGAAAGCCATATTTCTTGTTTTCTGAAGCCTGACTAAAAATTTTCTCGTTTAATGTTTTTTACTTTCAGATATTCAGTGGCATCGTTTTTCGTCAGGGGAAAGCTGTTTGTCGTTCTAGATAATATTGCGAAAAATTTTCACCGACGAATAGTGCAGCTTCAAAATACCTTGACAACTATCCTCTTGTGATAAATGACCGTCGAATAAATATTCTGATATCGTATAAAAAATGGAATTTGAATGTAAGATAAACCGCCGGCTGAAATTTTACGGATGTCGATTGAATTTTTCAAATCGCTTTATTCGGCTTCATTGAGGATTTTTTTTCAAAATTTGTAACTCTTTTGTACCCGCTCCACATTTCTCAAATTTACCATTTCCTCGAGATTTTATTTTCTCATTGAATTTCCCAAAAAAATGCCATTCTTCTTGCTGAGATGTTGAGGTTTTTGTGAAAAATTACGAGATAAAAAATATAGTGGCATTTGGGAACGCGGAGATTTAGGATGAATCGTCGAATCGCTGGTCTCTTAGATTTTTTATTCGATTTTTTCGTTTAGTAATTTCTGCTCAACATCCCTCTATTTGTCCCATCAACTAACCTTTTAAGGACGAGGATTTTTACGTTGAAATCGACCTTTTTTTACACGAAATTTGTGCATAATATCGGAGAATTTCTCAAGCAGAGTGCCCGACCAAACTGGTGGTCGATATTTCGACCAGACCCTTCCTTTAAGGAGGTCGGATCGCGACGATACAATGTTGCCGTGCTAAACCATGTTGAAAATATTAAAAATTTCAAAATGATAAGAATTTCATAAAATTTGGTAAATGTATTCTTTAAAAATATATACGACAATGTACATTTTTTTAGATTTTTCTACTACATAGCTCTCGAGTAAAATTGAACTCTAAAGTTCACGTGTATAAGCATAGAGTTTACATATATACAGTTATACATCTCGTGCATAAGAACTTCGATTTTTATTCGATAACCATGAGGTAAATGATTTTGAAACAAAATTGCATTTGTATACTTGATGCCAAAGAATGTTATCACCAAATTTTATCACATTCTGATTATTTTGATTTCGTGATCCAACCTCCTTTAAGGTTAATCGATAATATTTGGAAAACACAATATTTCCAGGCGAGGTCCAAAATAGGAACAGTATTACGTAATACATAAATTTGAACACTAAATTTTCAGTCAGTGCACGATCAAACGATAGTGAATTCCGAATTCTGTTAATTTATAACAAAACAGAGATTATCGTTTCTCGAGCGTGCGATATATAATGAAACAAATTAGGAGAAATCGGCCAATCTCGGACTGCCCACTTCATCTTAATTGACTAGCTTTTTAATACTTGGCGTCAAGGCTCTACCGCGTCTTTTTGGATATTTCGTGCGAACAAACGATTACCATACAAAAATATTTGGTTACGTGGATTCGCATATAAATGTATTACATCATGTGTCGTGTAGTGCGATAATATACTGTAAAGGTGCAACGAATATAACGCTGGAGTTTGTAACGCTGGAGTCCAACGGAATGAAGGAAAAAAATATTTGTAATTCGTGATTTTAGCATTTCACGAATCATTGATGTGGTTTGAAAAAGGACGAATTGCAAATTCGGCAGGGAATAAAATTGGAAATTTACTGGAATTATTTGACAGTCTTTTTAGATAATTTCGTTGGACTCCAACGTTGTAAACTTCAGCGTCATTCGATCGAATTATCAAGAGATATCGGAGACGAGCTATTTCGAGCGTGGACAACGTCGATAGAATAACGTGCGCACCCACTTTGTTGAAGCACAGTGAAAACCTATCGAACGTTTCTTTTTCATTTCAGAAGTTGTCAGCATTGTTTCCAATAAAAATGCGTCTCTTTCAGTTTTGGAAATGAAATTGCGGAGTTTCTCAATGTCAAATTGTTGATGGGAGTTCGTGAAATTCATGAAATGTCAAGGGGACAAACATCGCATCGAATGAGAAAACTTGATCTGAGATAATTGGGTTCCTCTCGATGCGACGACCTTCGTTCGTTGATCGACCACAATTCTCACAGGAATTCTTCAATAAGATGGTGTAACAAAATGAACTTGCCTGATTCGTCATACCGTTCTCGGAAAAAATTGGTGCTATTGAAATTCCCGCCATGATTTTCACTTCACCGAATAGCTCGTTGGTATTTCGCACGATCTCGCCGAACCATTTGAAAATCACGTTTTTTTTGTGACGTCAGATTCAAGCAATCGCAAGTTTTTTTTAATATCGCTGATCGCATTCCAAAAACGAAATAAAAAAAAACGAAAAAATGCGCATCAGGAGCAGCACGAAATGAGCGTCGCGAAAATTTCTCTCTCTCCCTCTCTTTGTATTGTTGACACCGAGGAATATCCATGGCAACGCTGATCGCGGCTGAACGTGACTGACAGGTGGTGGCGCGGGGCGAGACCTGAAAATGAAAATTCAATAAACAAAAAGACGCAGTTAAATCCTCCGATTCGTTTTTATTTCTTTCGATAATGCAACATTTTTGGTTTTTTTTTGTTTTGTTATTTTTTACTATACGATGGATAGGTGCGTTTGGTACGCGAAATATAAAATTAAAAAATATCGTGTATACCTAACATGAGTGCAAGTTGCGAGAAGAGGTGAATTAGTCCCTCCCTCCCTCTCATCATCATTCTATATCTCATTTTTTCTCCCTCTCTTAAAGGGCGATATTTCGTTTTTCTTCCGATCGTCACGACGCAGGAAAATGGCACGTGATTAATGGATTGGAAATAGTCGTAGATTCAAATAACCAACAAATGAATCAACAGTTTACAAAGCATTTCAAGTCTTTTGATTAAAAATTTTTTAAATAAGAATAAACATTTTATGATAATAGCGTGGGATCCTGTGTTTTTATAATTTTTTTTTTTTTTTTTTTTTTTTTTTTTTTCGAGAACGACGAAACGGATAATATAATTGTATTAAATATTTAGAACGTTCGATAACTCGGCACGGTGCGGTACACTTGTTATTATCTAAGCTCAACTTCTATGCGTTTCTTTTTTAGCGATCCATAAAAAATCTTCATCATTTACATGGATCGAATAGTAACGCAATTGATAATTAATCAGAGATATAATAAGAGAAAAGAAAAAAAAAGTGTAATCTGTACATTGTAGGACGAAAGCCTTTCGACGTCGATTCACGGGATTAATGGCAAAATTGCTTTTTCCCTACCATAAGTGACGTTATATTGAAAAACGATAATAATGAAAAGTCAATGAAAGAAATTCTCAAACTCTGGAGTAATTAAATCGGTCTTCTGTTCAAAAATAATTATTATAAATTTTTTTTTTTTTTAAACCGTAACTTGTATTAGAGTGAGAATATACCCGCGTTGAAGAAGAAAAAGCGTTAATTTTCTACTGTACATTTTTGCGTCTCGTAGTTCATCTGTGAATTTCACTCTCTTTTCGTACGCATCGTTTTTATTCTGTATCGTCGAGACTTGTGGGCGGTTTCCTCTCATATTATTATTATTATTATTAAAAATTCGTTTTTATCTTTGCAAGCTTTTCTTTTTTGAACGTTTTATCGCATTTTTTCTTTAGTCCCTGTCAGTAAAAACCTGATCGATTCACGAGTCGTTAATTCGCTTCGAGAGACGTTAGCCTAGGCTGCGCTTGCATAGAGAGTCGTTCGTTGTTGCTCGGCTTCACGGGAGTTGTACAACGTGCTGCGTCCGGGAAACGTTCGTGATATCTTTGCAATCGCAAATATTTCACGGTCACCAATTTACCTACAATATTAAAATGTCATTATTTTTTATGCACACCCCCATGTCAATTGAATATACTTTTGAATACTCGAAAATTACAGTTGTGCTTAATTGTACTTTCTTTTGAACCTCTGACAAAAAGTTTTTATACACCAAATATATTTATATATATCCAATAAAAGGACTTGTCATTCATTTGAAGAGACTTCCGATCGCTTATGCAATCGAAAAATTTGACGGTACAATTCGACGAGCTGCTGCGCATGCCATCTCTATAAATTGGCTTTTTGAAAAAATCGATTCGAATAATTTTGAAAGACATTTTTTACTTTCAAATATCTTTTCCTTTTTTATATTTCTCAATCAATGGTAACACACTTGTTAAAGAAATCATTCTAAGAGAAAAACTTGTAGGTTTTTTCTCTCAAATTTCGAATTGAAACAAAATTCATTTTTTTTGCTTAATAGACTCTGGGGTAGTTCCTAGAAATTATTTATAAATTCATCTATCGACGGTGACACTAGCAGCAAAAAAAATTTTTTCGGAAAATCGATTATTCGAACCTCCTTGAATTCGAGTTCTTCAAATAAAAAACAAAACTCAATCTGCATCTATGGCCAAGAGAGTTTTTTGTTTCAACAAGGCTTCAGTTTCACTAAATTCGAAAAATTAATCACTCGTACCATCAAACCAGCAGCCATGAAGAGATCGACAAGCCTTTCCAGCGTCCTCTTGAGAAAGGCACTTCATATAGACGCACCCTTCGCGACTGCCACGATCCACTCGGATATGTAAAATTTTAACAGCTTCGCCGCATTTTTCAAGAATCGCGTCCTGTACTTTGGTTTCCCAATTCTCCTCAAATTCACTGAAAACAAATGAGTTTATCCATTACTGTCATAGAGTGTTTTTCGTTATGATCTAGACCTGCTTAACTATTATTATTGAGTAGTATGGAAAAAATATTGGAAATGTCAATTCGGTCAGTTTATTGCGAAAAAAAAAGCCTAAGAGAAAGATTTTCTATAATTCGAATACTTACACATCTGGATCGAACATGTGACGAATTTTGAGACACGGTGTTGGAGACCAAGTGAGACTATTTACCGAACCCTCGATCATCTCGAACGCTTGACCTTGCCATACTTTCGATTTTTTACTTGCCATGGAACTTTGGGAATTCGATGTGTTCATAGTGTTGTTGGGTAACCATCGCCAGACGTGAAATTCTTCACCAGCGACTTGCTGCACTTCGCGTCGTATTCTAATAAAGTAAACGAACAGAGTTGATGGAATTCATGTTTTTGGTGATCTGATATTTTCTGTAAGATTTATGATGCGACCTATATTAATTGTTCTTACCGTGACTCGTTCTCATCAAGAAATTTGACAGCTTTTTCCCACAATGCAGCCATTTTTTTGCGATCTTTTGGTGGTATGAGATTATCACGAACGTGATTAATTGCGAGATAACTTTCTTGCGTACCACCAGGGCTCGAGGTGCACGCATTCTGATGATGCATCTCGACCATACTTATAATTTTGCTCACTAGCCGAAAAATTTCTCTTTCCGCGCTTTTTTTGTACTGGAGATACCAAAGAACGATTTTTCGACCACCCAAAGAGAGTGCAATTCCTACGAAAGAACAGAGAAAAAATATTGAGGAGCAGATAGATTTTTGCATGTTCATTTTCTGTCAAAATTTTGAGTTCTATGCGATATAAAATTTTGTTTTTATCGATGAAAAAAATTCGACGTACACGTGATGCGTGTGCGTTGTTTTTTTCGTCAATTTGACTACAAAATTTAGAGCATGCAAGGCATTTTTTTCTTCCCGTACACAAAATTGCCACTTTCATTTCCCCAAGCCATGCATATCTTTTCATGCATGATTTTCTCGGGTTTTTGTTCGATTGGCTTTGTCTTTTTCATTACTCGGATCAGTCATATTCGCCCAATAAGGATTCAGTGATTAATTTACCGATGACGATGATGAGTATCGTCGAGAATACCATAAATAGTTTTTGCTTTATCAAACACTTCATCGGCAAATCTGGACTCGATATTATCATACCGAGCTTACTGTCCAGTCGGATCTGAAATACTTTTTCCTGTGGAGAAAATAAAAAAATATGTTATGAAATCGCTGAAGATTTTATTAAACGTCAAGAATGTTCACACACAAAACGTGAATTTGACTAGTATTTGAATTAAAAAAGAAATAAACTAGCATTTCGCTGTAGTTTCTCATTTCATCTTGGTCCACAAACTTGTACACTGTGTTTTAAATACGTCCTAATGGATACCAATTGCGTTGTGAATTTGTAAGAAAACTCACCATAGAATCCAAAACTTGATAAGGATGACCATTTTCGTCCCCAATCTCGATGAGTGAGATACCCCATTTCGGATTCCCAAAAATGAGCAATTGAGCGTTATGAAGGTCACTCGTTATCTCCAATTTAGTCTGTAAGGCGAAATTCGAGACTGTTATTAATAGTTAAAAAAATGAAATTACAATTCATTGTTTTCGAAAACTATTGACTGAAAAAATGAATTCATTTGGTTTTTATCGTAGCTTGAAATTGAAAACAAAATCACAATGGCTAAAATAAATACTGAGGTAATGGAATAATCGATTTTGAAAAAATTGATTATCCGTTAATGATCATACCGCTTTGTCATTTCTGAACAAATGAATGATTTCGTTGTCGGTCAAATATGGTAATTCTCCAGTGTCTTCGCAGACTGAATTAACGGCTTTTCTCATCAAAATCGGTCTCAGTTTTTGCAGCAGTTGTATGACATTTTCTAGATTTTCCTTCAGCAGGCAATTAACCCCAGGTTTGTCGTGGTCCGACATAAGACACAGTGGAACGTTGCTATCTATAAATTTTACGGGGAACAAAACAAAAAGCAAAAAAAATAGATTTCATTGAAAAATATAGAATTTTCAATAACAATGACTAAATTGAAAAACAGTCAACGAAAGCTGACAACAAATAAAATACGAATTGCCAGAAAAGAAATGAAAATAAAAAAATAAATCACCTGATTGGTCAAAATAGTTAAAATTAATTTTACAAACAATATTGAAAAAGAAGAAAAATGAACAGTTTAAAAGATGGGAAAAGGAAATAAAACGTACCGATTGGAATCACCAAAAAAGTAACAGCACCATTTATTTCACGCGAAAAAACTTACAGATATACGAACATGGTTTGTGTTTAATTTACACTTGTTTGCATCAAGAAAATATTAAAGCGTGATTTTGCACGAAAAAATATGTTCACGTTTCGTCGGGTATAAAATATCAATAAGAAAAAAATCAATCAATACTATTACCAAAAACACTAAACACTCTGCGATGTGTTTTGTTAGTTATGAGAGAAAATATTTCGAGCGTACGCCCGATATAGTTATCTGTAAGACAAAACTGATGTTTCTTTTTGATTCAACGTACGCTCGCGTAATTTCTTTGCGAAAAAATATGGTACATAAAACGATCAAATGTGACAACCACCAAAATCTCGAATACGTACTTCTCGTACCAAGCATTTTCAATATAACGTTAATATGAAATCGATGCTCATATTTCATACTTGAAAATATTAATATAATTGATTTAGTAATATTGAGTACAATATTAATTTATAATATAGTTCATTATGAATTAATATTCGTGTAACAATAGCAATAATAAAATCAAATATGATAATATCAATATCTTATGTACGTATAAGTTGATATATAATATCGTTATATGTCGGAATACCTACCCGTTGGAAGTGCCGGAAAATTGTCGGTTTTCCCTCCGAGTCCAAGATACATTACGGCCAAAACGCCGAAAAATGTTGCAAGTACGATCAACAAAACCATCGATATCAGATTGTGATTGTTTCGTACATCCTCTTTGCCATTCGCAGACAGTTTGAAGAATCGATTTACGGTATCGCAAGGACGATCGTTCGACGGGCCCACAAAGCGAGAACTGAAAATTCAACAAAATCATATCTCAGTGAAAAAATCAAAATGGAAAACCATTAAAGTCTTAACACGAGGTTTTTATAGTCCCAATATTTATTTTTTATCTGATAGTTTATCTATATAGTTTGATATGCAAAGATAATTTTTTTTTTTTAGGTTTGTTATTGCGTGCTGCAATTTCAAAACTAGTGTGTAGCGAGACAACAAAGATGCGACTGATGTTGAATAAACTTTACCTCGTGCTTGGAACAGAGTACGTAGACCTTAGTGTGGAAAAATGTCCGTTCGTATCGCCATCCTTTGTTTCCGGTACGCCTGAAGGGCGCAAAATGGAACCTAAATAGTTAAGCGATTGAGGAATTAGAATTTGAATTGCTTGGAATATTAAAAACTGCGGTAAACCAGTTTGAATGAATGCACTAAATGGGTTGAAATTAATGCAAACTGAAAAAATTACTTTGAATAGCAAACGTTGATATAACATCGAAAAACAAATCACATTTAGGAAAACAATAATTAAAAGTTTTGTCTCAAATGAATGAGTTAAAACGAATGAAAAATCACTTTTTCGGGGTACAAACTTTTCAAAGTTGATCTGCTGGGCGAGGGTAAATTCATGCTTGATCTCGAGCTCAATCTTCTCGTAAAATCGGACAAGAAAGGTGTCTCAAAATTGGCCAGTAGATTATCGGTTGCGAGATCGTTCTTCTTGTACGTTGTTTCCTCTCTGACAGGAAGAATGGGTGATATATCGGGTTTGAACGGTGGCACCGCAGGGTATTTTTTACTTTTAGAGGTGGCCAAATTTTTGTTCCCCACTTCGGTGGACTTTTGTTCAGCCTCGGCAGAGCTGCGATCCTGATTTTTTGTGTTGTACCATTTATTGGAATAATAATTTTGGGTAGTGTCGTCATTGAGATCGGAATCTGAACCGGTTTCTAGGCCGTCAGTGCCGCTGCTTGTTTTGTAAGTTTTGCTCGTGATTTTCTTTGTCACGCTCTTTGTTATGGATCTCGTTGACGAGGAGCTGGATGGCGTCTCATCTTGAGACTCTGCAATCTCTTTGCTCTCTGTATTTCTGGAGGCTTGAGTTTTCCTTTTGTTGGGACTTCTTGGCACAACTGCTGCTCCCGTAGCGCTCGCCAATGATGGTGATGATGGTGGCATTGGATTTGCCATTGTTTGACGCCGGGCACTAGTCGCTACAGTTTTTTTCTTTTTGTTAGCATTTAGGACTGTGTCATCGTCAGTTTCGTCACTGCTGTACCTGAAATAGAATAAAATAACTCATTTTACATCACTTTGATAACAATATAAATTAAGATATGGGTAGTAGGATATGGGATAAAAATAGGATATCAATAAGGTTTTCATAATAATAGGCAAAACAATACCAAGATGACAAAAATGTTCTGAATGTCATTGAATATTGACAAAAACAGTTTAAAGCATGAACCGTTTTGCCATTCCTTTCTAATCTTCTTTCAATTGTTATTACATAATACAATAAATATCTACAATATTCGTTAATTTATTGTTGGGCAAACAAGTCAATCGGAAGCTCGACTTGTATTTTTTTAATACCCAGGATATAGGTCAAGTCGATATCAACTTCATGATTTATTCAAGTTTTGTAATTGATTTTGCTCAACTCATCAGCACATGATATTTAACTTTTTCCAATTGAAGAATTATCTTCAGGTAAACTATTAATCTTGTGGTTAGTAAAAAATTAAATTCATGATTTTCATAAACATGTTTGATATTGCAAAAACACTGTGCATCTACTTTTTAGTTATATCCTTCACACTCACACAACAAAAAATTTCTTTCCTTACATTAAGTTAAAGATGAACGTATAGAAAATATCATGTTATATACCGAAAATACACTACAAAAATCTTAATATGCTTTACTCAGTAATTTGTTAATTTTTTTTTTTTTTTTTTCAATTAATCAACATGTCTAAAACACTGAATAATGAATATAACGATATTAATTTATGAAAATTGATTGTGTAAAATTTCACGACTGAACCAATCAATTTGTATATAGAATGACGAACACTATCATGGAAAATTTGGAATGTTCATCAACATCTATTGGTCCAGAATCGAGGGTGTATATGAGAATTCTAAAACATTACAGAATAAAAATGATAAGAATGACAATGAAGCGAAAATATTCAATAAGTAAATAGAAAATCGAAGTTGTGTAGATCAACAAGTTGAACCAAACTTTTGGAGGAAAAAAATCAAATTGTTATCGGTTAGGTGAAATATCAACAAAGTATCAACATGGAATAGTGTATTTTGGGCAGACAATAGCAGGAAGAGGAAAAAAGGGATGTTTCTAAAATAAAAGTGATAACAGCCGGAAAAATGTATAACTGTCGCCGAGTGTCGCGTTGAACAGAGGCCCGGCAAAGAAAGTAGAAGGGCAAGGAAGGGGAGTACGGTGGCATGGAGGAGAGGGGTAAGAGCGTTACCTGGCGGCGAGTGAGTGTCTGGATCCCGCGCCGCCCCGTGAATCCATAAGATTTTTTAGCTTCTTGGCAAGAATTTTCCTGGTGGTTTGGGTTACCGGACCAACGGGATAACCGTATTCGGCGAGTTTTGTGCGAAGCTCAGAATCGGTTAGCGAGTCCACCGACATTTTGCGCGCTTTTGAGAAAAACGAACGAAAAGAAAAATACAAAAATGAAACGCACGAAATAAGAACTCGAAAGATCGCCGAACGATGTAATCTGCCTGCGGCGCGTACGATGAATAAGAGACACCGGTCGAACGATTCCGCCGCTCTCGGAAACTCGAGACAAACGTGCGTAAAAAAAAACGAAAAAATAGAACAAAAAAACCTTCACAGAGGCCCACGCGATTTTACGATTACGTAGGACGCTTTTACGCGAGAACGCAACGTATATTTTCGCTCGTTTTTCTTCTTTTTTATGCTTCTTCCACAACTCCGTCTCTGTTTTTCTGACTCCCTCTCTCCCTCTTTCTCTCTCTCACACACAAGCACACTCACTATATTCAACACACGCACTCCCGCGCTCGTTTTTTCTTTCCGTCGTTTCTTGATGATCGTTTCTCGGCGAAGCTTGCGACTTTGCGCTTCACTCGCGTCTCCCCGTGCAACGTCGCGACATGGTGCGAATTGTGAACCCGCTTTCCGCTTTTCCCCCAACGCTCCCCTCCACAGGCAACGTTCCTTGTCAGCAGTGCCGCCAACTAGTGCCTTGAAACAACTGCGGTGACTACGGTCTCTCCTTTTTGCCCTCGTTCGTTTGGAACTTTGGAACATTACTTTTCTCATTTCGATTTTCATTTATTTTTCCATAGGTTTTTACTTTTTCGCTCAAATATATGGAGTAGAATTAAAACCTCAGTTATGTTTTACAATCTTTTATGCCTCTGTTAAAAGTCAAATTTCCACTAAATTCCTTAATCATTTCATCAATAAAAAAATGAAACATGACATACTTTATAAGCTCTTTCATATGTTTTGTTCATAACAATATCCTACATCCAAGAGCGTGGTCGTAAATACTTTGTTTATTTTTTAATCGTTTCCGCGAAAAATAAGGAAAACGACCAGTCATTTAACCTGCGTCATTTGACGGACTTGTTATTAACCATTGATGCAGTAGCACTTCGTTATGTTCATCGATCGATCAAAAAAATGTATTATCATTGGAAGAAATCTTTTGAGATCTATTTCTAGATAACCAAAATACGAGCAGATGAGTACCTCGTATTTGGCATGTACTCATAACACATCGATATCCAGCACAGAGACGTATGTATAGATGATATGTTTACTGGTTTTATATGCAATAACGTGCGTAATTTGAACAAAAAAGACCTTACATTAATTGCTTTTTGCGGTACTTTTCCTCTGATCGGTAAAATGGAGAACTGCAGAAAAACGCTTCAATTTAAATTGAAAAAATTCGCATCTATTCCTATAATTAGCGACTTGAGATTGCGGAGACTTTGTTTTTTGAGTAATAAATTATCATAAGTACTCTTGAGAAAAATTGGCGGGATTTATAGTGTTTATGAGAACGTATGAAAAAAGTGCAACCCTCTTTTACCAACAACCCTTCCCCTTCAAGGTTTTCCGCGCCCCGCGAAATGTCCAGTGTATAACATATGATTTGTGAAAAAATAATAAATCAATGACAAGATTCTGGAGATCGAATACGTTTCTTAAATTTGTAATGTTAAACAACGAATGTAGGAATCATCCAAGGGGTTCCAGGAGCCAGTGTCGGGAGAGTGAAATCGAAAATGTGGGATAACTTTTCACATTATCGACAAGATACTTTCGGTGGATGCCGTAAATTATGAAAAAGATAGCGCGTGTATGTACCCTCGTGTGCATTTGTATATGTGTGTGTGTGTGTGCGCGCGCGCGTGCGTGTGTGTGTGTCAAGTCGGCGGAGGAATGTGGCACTTCAAAATGGCTGCCAGTTACTTTAGTAATTTACGGGTGTATCTTTCTTTGTTGTCGATGACTGAATTCGCCAACGTATTTTAATTCTACAGTCGTTAATCGACGAAAAGGTTTTTCGTCGATTTACATTAGTTCGTCGGGGTTTCGTGAATTTGAGGAATTTGGTGAAGGTGCGCGAATGAGTGCGCCGTTTATACCCGAGAACGTAATATGCTCGGGTACGACATACTCGCATTCCCGTCCTCCTCTTTCTATTCCTTCTTCCTCTACTTCTTCCTCTCTTTCTCGTCATCCTCGTCGTTTTAATTATTCGCGATCATCTACCTTTATTTATTCCATTTAAATAATCACCAACAATAAAAATAAACAAACAAGAGGAAAAACATAGAAAAAATTGTTCGCGTCCAGTCCCGACAATGTTTCCATTTTTGTGCACATTAAAAACTTTCCTAATTCAGTGTCTCCACTCGTGCATAGGTTAGATCGAGTTTTCCCTCAGGACGATACATTATCTTGTACTTTCGTTTCTTTATTTGTTTTTTTTTTGGTCGCTTGTGTTCGCCTCGTATCGAGGACCCGTCCGATTTTTTTTCGTAAGTATTCCTTCGTTTCTTGTACCCCAATTACATTGCCCTTCATTCGGTGCAAAATACATTGAAATGAAAAAAGAAAATGTCCTCCTTTCGATGACGGATCTTTCGGAAATCTCGAATTCGTCAATCTCCATACGATCCACTAACTAATCTCCATTGATAAAGATCCAGTTTCCGGACTTTCGGTACTGTTGGTCCAATCGAATATTTTTTATGGACAACTAGAGTGGAAGCAGAAAAGAACGTTCAGAGTCTTCTGCAACTATATCACGAATTTCTAGATGTTATTTTTTAGGAATATTTTTCATCAATCATGCATTTCGTTGTGAAAAAGTTATGAACATAGTTTTGAGCAGTTTCTCAATATGTGAATAAAGTGCTTTATTTTCAAATATATAATAAAATTTAAACAAAAACACCTATTATGATATTGGAAGAAAAAAATTGGAAGCTGTAATCTTTGTGGAAGCACAGAAGCCCAGAAGGGATTGAAATAACTTCAAAATAACAAGACTGAAAAAAAAATATCTGTGACAGTAATAACTAAATTATGACAGTGAGTTAGCGAGAGGAAAATAAATACAATGGACCAACATCAACAAAACTAGAAGAATGTCAGTTAATTCATAGAATCTACATAATTACTGTAATAGAAAATGCATTGTAAAAAATAAAACAACTTGCT
This sequence comes from Venturia canescens, assembly GCF_019457755.1. Lineage (NCBI taxonomy): Eukaryota > Metazoa > Arthropoda > Insecta > Hymenoptera > Ichneumonidae > Venturia > Venturia canescens. The sequence continues at coordinate 7,790,084 of NC_057430.1, forward strand.
GGTAAAATTAAAGGAAATATTTGTGAATTAGATATATGCTTGAAACAAAAAAGCATATGAATTAAGAGGAATTGCTGAGGAAGCATTGAAGAAGACATAAACAAATTGTTCTATTAATTATTTGTTGCAGGCTTTATATATGACAGAATCAGATTGGAGTTAGGTCCCAGAGGGCCTAGCATGGGCCACTATGAATCCACCCGCGGTCAAGTCAGGCAGTCGCGGCTCTGGATACCACCAAAAGGCACTAGCTGAAATTCGCAATTCTCTGCTCCCTTTTGCTAATATCGGAGGTAACAGCGAAGTTGGTTCCAGTGCTGCGAGTACAATATCGACTTTGTCGACCACAAGTGGGGTCAGTTCTGCTTCCAGCCACAGCGGAATTTCGCATACATCTGGAAGTCTTACCGACAAACCTGAACAACGTCAGGCCATCTCTCAACTTCTAGCCATGGGCTACTCCGAAGTAATAACCATTTTCACACTCTTCTACCATGTTATCCAATATTTCCTAATTACCTTCCAATTTTTTTAGAAATTGAAATTGTCCAGCTTAGCAAGTATTCACATCAGGTTATTCGATGAATCTTTTGGATTTCTAATATTTGAGAAAAAAACACTGTTCAAATTACTAGTTCTATATAGTTCTGACTTTTGTACTGAACGAATTGTGAAATTAATACCTTTGTGTTTGATTTACTTATGTATTGATACGTTTGATTTTGTATTACATATTCTCCAGAAAAAGTCTTTGATGCATTACACACTCGAGTAAAATCAAACTAATATTCATGGTGATGAAATAACTCTGGCCACCTTGAATATTTTTGATTCTATAGAATTTGTGAAAATAACTTCGGAATTCGGACACGTTTGCTTGAAAAATATGATCAATCGTTCTCGATGACCCTTGGAGAATCGTGTAATATTTCAAAAACACTATTCTCTTTGTCTAAAGATTTCCACGGTAGCAAGGGCTATTAAAGTATTTTATATTCTTTCTCAAAGTTGTTTTATTGGAATTCTTTTTTTTTTCCATAACCCATTTCATTCGGGTATTTCCAAAGAGTAACAGTGCAAAAATATCTCTAGCCACTAAAAATAATTGAGGAAAGAGCTCGTGGCACTTGACATTGGAAATTTCAGTTCGATCGATTTATGTAGACATTGAAAATAACAATTCGTTTGAATTTAATGATATGTTCGTTTGTCAGATCTTATGCTGAACTATGCTGTGTTTGCAATATGATTGTAGCAAGCAGATGTTTACTCAATTTTGCAAACGTGCCATGGTCTATTACGATAGGTCATATTCCAACGACACATAAATAATTGAAAAGTATATTGTAAAATATGCTACCCTATCTTATCGCAAATCTTTTATTTAATACATCGAAGATTGAAAAATATACTTTTCATTGGAATCAACTTATAAAGATGGTACATAAGCCCCCTATGAAAACTCACTGAAAAAAATGATTTTTGCCAAAACAGGACATAAGTTTTCGAGCCCTGAAGTTGGCAGGATGGCGAGTGGAAGCGGCGTTGGAGTTCCTGAAACAGGCGCAGGGTGAATCGTTGAACGGCCTCAGTAAGCTGAACACAAAGTTGATAAGAAAGCCGAGTTTAGAGCGTGAGCTAAGTTTGCAGCGTGGTAGTCCGGCTTTGGATAGCGGTGCGGGTAGTTCGCGTTCGGACAGCCCGCGACAGGCGGAATTGTCGCCGCATCCGCAGCTAAGCCGTCAATACTCTCCGAGTAGTTTTGAACGGGAGCCACCGCCGCCACCGCCGCCGCGTTGCAGTTCGACACCACCACCGCCGCCGCCGCCTCATGGTCCGTACACGCAGTCGAACGTCCCGACGAACATGCAACAAATGTTGAAGAGAATGTCACCGGCTCCGGTGGTGCCGACGAGGCCGCCGGCAGCTGCGCCGGGATCGGGTTCCTCGTCGTCCTCGGCGAATCCACCTCAGCGAGGCACGAGTCCTGTTGCCTCGTCGAACGGCGGAGTCCCGACTTCGAATTCTCGTCAACCAATGATCGTACAAAACGGACCGCAAGTGCAACAACAATTGACGCAACAGATTCAAGCGTTGAGTATCTATCAGACGAGCAACGGAACGGGAAGTGGGCAAGTCGAGCCCCCGCCGCCTTATCCAATAGTGCCTTCGTCCTCGCCGCAAGGACCGATCCAGCCGCCCTCGTACAGCGCATCGATGCAAAACCGGCAATCACCTACGCAATCGAGCGCGGATTATCGAAAAAGTCCATCGTCGGGGATTTACTCGGGGCCAACATCGGCCGGCTCACCGAGTCCGATAACCGTTTCAACGGTCGCCCCGTCGAGCGGTCAAAGTTCCATGGCGAGGCCGACACCTCTGCAAGCATGGGGGGCACGACAAGCCAAGACTCAACCACCAATAATAATGCAATCTGTTAAAAGTACGCAGGTCCAAAAACCCGTACTGCAAACAGCGATCGCGCCCACCTCGCCGCAACCGATCTCTTCGGGTAGCGCCTCGACGCCACCGCCTCCACCTCCCTCCTATGCATCCTCCATACAACAGAAACAAGCACAGCAACAGCAGCAAGCTCAGCAACAACAGCAAGTTCAGCAACAACAGCAGCAGCAGCAGCAACAACAACAACAACAACAACAGCAGCAGCAGCAACAACAACAACAACAACAGCAGCAGCAGCAGCAACAACAACAGCAGATGCAACAACAGTCGCAACAACCACCACCTCCGGCTTATCCACCGGTAAATAACGTTGGCTCGAATACGGGTTCTGCTGGCATTGGTGTCCCGACTACCGAGCCACCCAGTTACGCGACAACGATGCAAGCTCTCGCGGCTCAACGCAGCATGCACCATCCTCTACCGCCCCCACCACCCTACGCGACTCCGACGGACGATGCAAACGGTATTACGACGGTCGAGTGTCTCGCGAGCGGACCACGCTCATCACCCGTGGCGCATCATCCGCCTTTAGCCCGTAAGTACTCACCAGCCGATCAACTACCCGGTGAAACTCCACCGTTACCGCCCACCGCTTCGACTTCGGTAAGCTCTAGAAATAATAACAATCACGGTACGATGAGCGGCCACGAAAATTCCGGAAACAAACCCGGACCATCTCTGTACAAAATAAAACATCAGTCACCGATTCCCGAGCGCAAACACATGAGCAAGGAAAAAGAGGAAGAACGCCGCGATTGCAAAGTACGGAATTATTCGCCTCAGGCATTCAAATTCTTCATGGAACAACACGTCGAAAATGTTCTCAAATCTCACAAACAGCGGTTGTACAGGCGATTGCAATTGGAGACCGAAATGGCAAAGATCGGACTTAGCGCCGAAGCACAATGCCAAATGCGTAAAATGCTATCTCAAAAGGAATCTAATTATATCCGACTGAAACGCGCGAAAATGGATCGGTCGATGTTTACCAAAATAAAAATGATCGGAGTCGGAGCTTTTGGGGAAGTGACCCTTGTACGTAAATTAGACACTAATCAATTTTACGCGATGAAAACGTTACGGAAAGCCGATGTGCTCAATAGGAATCAAGTTGCCCATGTCAAGGCTGAACGCGATATACTCGCTGAAGCCGACAACGAGTGGGTCGTTAAACTCTATTATTCCTTCCAAGACAAAGACAACTTGTACTTCGTCATGGATTACATACCGGGTGGCGATCTCATGTCGTTGCTTATCAAATTCGAAGTTTTCGAGGAACCTCTCGCCAGGTTTTACATCGCCGAATTAACCTGCGCCGTCGAGAGTGTACACAAAATGGGCTTTATACATCGCGACATCAAACCTGACAATATTCTCATCGATCGCGACGGTCATATCAAACTCACCGACTTTGGGCTGTGCACCGGATTTCGTTGGACACACAATTCCAAGTATTACCAACAAAATGGTGAGTTTCGATCATTCATCATTTTCAAAACATATTTTCCCAATTCTCAAACTCCCTAATAGCAAAAAAAAAAAAACAACAGCAAATCCGTACTGTGATTGTACAATTTTCGTGAGCGTAACGTCATTTTTGTGTTTCGTATGGTAAACTGTTACAACGACGGATAGCAATGAAACAGTTTTTTTTACAAATACCAAGCTGAGAGATAATGTTCAAAGATCGAAAACAACATTCTTAATTTTTAAACAAATGTATTGTACCCAGAAAAAAAAGTATCGTGAAATGTTAAAAAAAAAAAATATGCTCGTTATAAGTTCACGTTGAAAATAATATTTGCAGGCCATGGTAAGCAAGATTCGATGGACCCATCGGACGACTGGAACAACGAGTGTCGATGTATACAATTGAAGCCGTTGGAACGTCGACGGCATCGGGAACATCAACGTTGTTTGGCACACTCGCTAGTCGGTACACCGAATTACATCGCTCCGGAAGTCCTCCAACGTACCGGTTATACCCAGCTTTGCGACTGGTGGAGCGTCGGTGTCATACTGTACGAGATGTTGGTTGGTTCACCGCCCTTCAACGCCAAAACACCCGCCGAAACGCAGTACAAGGTATTCTTCAAATTAGTCTATGCATGCAATAATATTTTTTTCTGCGCTCACGTAATAATGGTTACCCGTATTCTATTTTATTTTATATTAATTTTTTTTCCTGGAGGTCCGTATTTTTTCTGTATTTGAGGTCGAGGCGATACCGTGTCTCTCGATTTTTTTTTCAATAAAAAGGTAAATAAAAAAGGTGATGATTGACAACTTCCAAAAATTTCGCGAATGATAAAAGGCATTTTGCCAATTGAAAACTGAACGTGATATCACGAGTTTTGTTGTTGTCAGGTTTTACTGAAGGATCGCTTCTGCTGTAAATCGGAATTTTATTGATGTAGAAAAAAAATCCTCCGTTGTATTTAGAGAATAATATTAATGAAAGAAGAAAAAATATGAGTGACGTAAATAACGAAATATCTGTAAACCACAACAGGTGATAAATTGGGAGACGACGCTAAACATACCGAAGCAAGCGAACCTCTCGCCGGAAGGAAAAGATCTGATATTGAAATTATGCGTCGGTTCGGATCGCCGATTGGGTAAGAACGCTGACGAGGTGAAGTCGCATCCGTTTTTTGGTAACGTTGATTTCGATAAGGGTCTGCGTCGTCAGGTAGCCCCGCACATACCCTGTATTAAATATCCAACGGACACGAGTAATTTCGATCCGGTAGACCCGGACAAATTGCACAACTCACAAAAATCCGACAGCAGCAAATCGGACGAACTGTTAGACAATGGTAAACCGTTTCACGGTTTCTTCGAATTTACGTTTCGCCGGTTTTTTGACGATGGTGGTGGCCCAGCTTATCCTAGTCGAATAAGCCTCGATGACAATGACAATCAAGGTCCCGTCTACGTATGACATTAGGCCATATTATTAACCGGCTTTAGGCCCTTAACCCTTTGTATTATGGGACAAATATTAGATCGTTTGAAATGTGACTCGAGCACGCGTTGATTATTCCTTCGGTATCCAACAAAAACGATCGTTCCCGCCTATTAAATACGATAATTTCATGGAGAACGATCGATATTTCGATTATTTATTTAATCATGAATCATTAATTCATAATAATTTCATCAATATTGATCAGATCGCGGTTACGCTACTGATCTCGGTTGACGGAGTTGACAATTATTCAATCAAGATAAATCGAAGTACGATATATCGATACTAATCGGATTACGATTAACTACCGAAGTAGGGTGTATCAATGCTGATTTAATTGCGTACCATTATTTTATCGAGATTGAATGAAATTGACAATTACGTTATCAAGACCAATCGAAGTACGATTATTTAATCGAGATTCTTATCATTACTGTAATGATTTATAAATTACCATTATTTATTCAACATTTATCGATTTTAACCAAAATATCGTGCTCGATCTTCGGTCGGACAATTCCGACTTTGGAACAACCGAAATACGAGATGATCCTTGGTTTTATTATTCTTCAAAAAACCCAACGATTATCAAGTATTTTATTCAACTTGCTGAATATTCAGTCAATTCGTGAGACAAGCATTGTTCGGATTTTAAAAAAACCAATCAAAAAGACCCAGTGTTTTCCGAAGACTAGATAAACATTTAAGAGTGGCCGATAAATCGTGCATTAATTGCGAAAAAGTGATTTGAATAGCTTCAGGGCCGTCCCAAGTCAACGCAAGTCCAAAAACATTTTGCAAAAAAACTAGAAGCACACGCAGACGTAAAACTTGCGGTGCAAAAACACTGAAAGAAAAAAAGAAAGCAAAAACATAGGTCTAGGATATTTTAATATTTAAGTGTTATTTTCAATGGAATTGGACTCGAAGTGAAAGAAATTGCAGACGAGAGATGATACGCTGATTTGCCAATGGGTTGAACTCAAGTGATCATTTAGTTTCTATTATTTTTTTTTCTCCTATGGTAATTAAAAATGGGAATTGGCTTGCACTATTATTAGCTATCCTATATGATGATGATGATAATAATGACTATCGGTATCAATATCAATCTTGAAAGTACACACTTTTAATATTTGTTGAATGAAAAGTACTAACCCTGTACACCTGCAATATGTTTTTCGAAGTACCTGCCTCCAAGGTTTGTTTTTCGATTTGTGTTTATAGGGTGCGCAAAGTGAATTATTTCTCAACGATTCGTTTTTTATCTCACTTTATTGCACCAACTTACGAGAAGTTGTCTTTTCACCTTTTAAGGAAATTGAGGCTGTACAGTCATGTTTTTATCCAAAAGTTATTACCTATACCTTTCAAAAGTTAGGCCAGTTTACAGTTTGACAATGTTGCATACACTTTAAAGAAAAGTTGAGGGAAAAAGACGAAAACTGGTGAAAGCTCAGTCGAAAATACGAACGGTGACGATCCTAGCCTCTAAAAACTGCACGGGAAACAGATTATTATTAAGGAGTTTCGGTACAGAAGTCTAAATATTAAGAAATTGATCAAAATTGATAAATTTTCTTAAATTAAAGCAGATTTCTTATGCCTGGAATGTATACCTATGAATAGGGAAAAGCTATGCTTACACACGTGAACTTTAGTGATCAATTACTCGATAGCTGTGTAGAAGAAAAATCTTAAAAAATTTGTATTGTCAAATTTGGCACTAAAGAATATGTTCACCGAATTTTATAAAATTCTGAACTTTTTGAAATTTTTCATGTTTTTAGCATGGTTTAGCATGGCAACATTGTATCGTCTGTACCGAAACTCTTTAATATAATCTTAGCAAATCTCCTAATAAATCTGAAAAAATTGACATTATTCAGCAAGCCTTGCTCATGTTGCCCAAAATATTTCATATTTTTAGCAACATTTTTAACGGAGATATCACTGAATGTGTCTTGACTTCCATAAGATTACATGTTATTTGGGCCAAATTGTTATTGATTTTTCTCAGCAACGACGCTCCTAAACTGTCTGAAAATTTAACTGATTTTTTTTACACTTCACTTTATAAGATGCAGTCAGTTTAAAAGCGATGACATCATTTTCATTCTAACACGCCTCAACTTCCTTAAACGCATAAATGTGTGTTCACCCGTGGCCGTGCAAATATGCGTCGATTCGTGCTGTAGCTTCGCGATATAATCCGTGGCTTTTTATATTGGTTGGATAAAATTTCGTTCCCGAATTTAATGTTGCAGTTGTTTGGGTTAAATATTTCTGGGCTCATTAAGCAAGGTCTATTTGCATGTAACTGTTGGGCCTCCGTCGGTCTAACAATTTTACGATGTCTACGAAACGAAAAGGAAATCGTTCTCTTGAAGACTACACTCTTGGACGCTCTGCCGGTTACGCGAGTTCATGAAAAATAGTTTCGAAACGCGTCTGACTCATGAACACTTGATATTTCAGGAAAAAGAAAATTGAATACTGAAAATTACCGATAAATCACATTGAACGCGTCCTAAAGACTCTCAAAAAACTAAGCTTTCAAGTTCAAGCTTGATATCGGCTTGAAGTTTAGTTGACTCGAAGTGTACTTTGATGATTCATAACAATAATCATTATTATCTATAAATATATGCTAATAATAGAAGAAATTTTGGGCGGATGTGTTTTAAACTTCAAAATTTGAATCCAATTCAAATTTGATGTCTTTTGTATGGAATCTGCAAAAAATTTATATACACATTGTATATACAAAGCTGTAAAATCTATTGCAAATCTTCATTAAATATATAGCAATATTTATATGAATTGAACATTATTAATATTTTCACATATTAATAATATATAAACGAACATATTTATTGGAGAAAAGTAACGAAAAATTCGAAAAAAAGCAATGGACATTGAATGATCACGTATATATATGTGTAGTTGGGTGATGCAAAAAAAACCGATATTTTTTTTCTCGGAGCTCCAACGGAAATCGTCGGATTAAAAAAAAAAAAAAAAAAAAAAATTAGGTAGTGCTCAAGCCACTTTTTGATATTTTTTTCTGTTGTTTCTCGAAAATCGCGAAGCAAAATTTTTTTTTTCGCTCTCGTAGCGAAAGTGTTAATGTTCCATGGATTCATAAATCTAATAAAATGTCGTCACTCTCAAAGAAACTCAAAGGCTACCTCGCATAATTTATTTCTTTTTGTATATTTAACTATAAATTATGAGATTAAAAAACGTGTGGCTACAAATAACTATTGTTGTCGAAAACTATTTGAGTTTTTACAGAATGGGAATTTTGTACAATAGACCTATTTCGATCTTGTTAATTAAATTTTTTTTTTATCCCCAAAAATTACGAGACCGATCTTGAAAGTTTGATGAAAAATATATGCTATTTTGCGTACATTAGTCTCCATTTTTTTCCAACAGAATTCGGTCCAAATATTTTACTAATTTTTATAACGCATGAGGAAACTAGAAAATTACCAAATATCAACATCTTCTGCGGTGTCGTATCAGACTACGAAATGACGAATTTGAATTCGGCAAAACACAGCTTTATTCGACATGTAATTTTTGTACGATGCCCTAGTAAGTTTTTGTGCATAAAAATTTATATCTGTATGAAAAATACAGGAAATGTGAAATTAGTCGGTTGAGAAAACGCAAAAATGTTTGTTATAACATGTAATTTTGAAAAACTATGTTTTTTCAAAGAACATTCACTCCTTCTTTTTGAAGGACGACAAGAATAATTGTTCTTAGCTATACGGTTTTTAATCTCATAGTTTATAGCTAAATGTACAGAAAAAAAGAATCAAGGCAGCCTTTAATTGTTTTGAGATAGGCGAAATTTTATCAGATTTGAGATTCCATGGGGCACTGACGTTTTCTGCT